>NC_142952.1:1030398-1031966 GCF_046866305.1 Octopus bimaculoides | reverse complement strand
TGTACGAAGGTCTTGCCTCACCACCTCAGCCCAGGTCTTCCTGGGCCTACCTCTTCCACGGGTTCCCTCAACTGTTAGGGTGTGGCACTTTTTTCACGCAGCTATCCTCATCCATTCTCACCACATGTCCATACCAGCGCAATCGTCTCTCTTGCACGCCACAACTGATGCTTCTAATGTTCAGCTTTTCTCTCAAGATACTTACACTCTGACGGGTATTCACATTGACATTACACATCCAACGGAGCATACTGGCTTCATTCCTTGCGAGCTTACGTATGTCCTCAGCAGTTACAGCCCATGTTTCACTGCCATGTAGCATGGCTGTTCGTACGCATGCGTCATACAGTCTGCCTTTTACTCTGAGTGAGAGTCCCTTTGTCGCCAGCAGGGGTAAGAGCTCTCTAAACTTTGCCCAGGCTATTCTTATTCTAGCAGCTACACTTTCAGCGCACCCACCCCCACTACTAACTTGGTCGCCCAGATAGCAGAAGCTATCGACTACCTCTAGTTTTTCACCCTGGAATGAGATAGAAGTTGTTTCCTGTTTGTTTACAGTCTTTATTGCACCTGAACATCTGCCACAAACAAAAACTAACTTGCTAGTTAACCTGCCTTTGATGTTGCTGCACCTCTTATGTGTCCATAGCTTGCACCGGGTACATCTTATAGAGTTACTACCTACTCCTTTTCTACATACTGAGCAGCGCCATCTACCTGAAGGGGTTTGTGTTTTATCTACCTTCCTACTTATTAGGATTTTGGTTTTAGCTAGGTTGACTCTAAGGCCCTTCAGTTCTAGACCTTGCTTCCACACCTGAAACTTCTCCTCTAGTTCTGATAGTGACTCCGCAATTAGGGCAAGGTCATCAGCATAGAGGAGCTCCCAGGGGCAACCTGTCTTGAACTCCTCTGTGATTGCCTGGAGGACTATGATAAATAAGAGGGGGCTGAGGACGGAACCTTGGTGGACCCCTACCTCTACCCGGAATTCATTGCTGTACTCATTTCCAACCCTCACCTTACTGGCAGCATCTCTGTACATGGCTCGCACAGCTCTCACTAACCATTCTTCTATCCCAAGTTTCCTCATTGACCACCAGATAAGGGATCGGGGGACCCTGTCAAAGGCTTTCTCCATGTCAACGAAAGCCAGGTACAGAGGTTTATCCTTAGCTAGGTATTTCTCCTGCAACTGTCTCACTAGAAATAAGGCATCAGTAGTGCTTTTACCTGGCACGAACCCAAACTGCATCTCATCTAAATTGATTCGCTCCCTAATTAGTTGGGCTATGACCCTCTCTGTAACTTTCATAACCTGATCTAACAGCTTGATGCCTCTGTAATTATTTGTATCTAAAGCGTCACCTTTACCTTTGTAGCAGTTGACTATGATGCTGCTACACCAGTCATTGGGTATGACTCCTTCGTGTATCACCTGGTTCGTAATACGGGTGACTAGGCTATAGCCAACACTGCCAGATATTCTGAGCATCTCTGCAGTGATTCCTGATGGGCCGGAGGCTTTCCCGGTCTTCATACTCTTAATTGCTTTATCTACCCTGGTA
>NC_142952.1:1017898-1025398 GCF_046866305.1 Octopus bimaculoides | reverse complement strand
TATCTTCTTCCCTTTCAAACAGTAAAACAGTGCAAGGGTGGAGGAGTTTTGTTGGTTTAAATTAAAATAGCTTTCACCTTTTTCTTTGTCTTTTCTCTGAATTTCATTCCGTGTGAAATGTCAATATGGCTGTTGTGTCGGAATTGGTACCGGATACAATACAGTTACTGGGTGCCACGCTTGTTGAGTTGCTGCCGTCTGTTGAGTTTGTGGCTGCTTCTAAACCTTCAGTGACATCAAAGTGCTGCTGTTGCTCAGCAAGTTGCTGGAAAAAGGAAAATAACATCAAGTCACACACACACACACACACACACACTGATAGACAGAGACCAACAGATAAATAGATGCACAGGGTAGACAGACAGACAGACTGGTAGACAGACAGACAGACTGATAGACAGACAGACAGAGAGAGACAGAAAGACAGACAGGTAGCATATCAAGATATTATTTCAAGTACTCAAACCCGCCTCAGATCAAAGACAAGGCTCAAATGCTTGTAACAGAGTGGACTTATTATCATTATTATTATTGTTATTATTATTACTACTACTACTACTATTATTATTATTATTATTATTTACAATAACTCATTAGAAACAACTTGTCAGAGGATAAAGACAAAATCTGGACTGAAATATGACCGAATTCTAATTGACTCCATCTTACCTGAAATGCATGAAATTGAGAAGGATCTGCTACAACAAACACTTGTTGGTTAGGATCACCTCCAATACTGATGCGAGCCATTCCATGCTGTTGGAGAGCAGCTTGTGTTTGATGTGGAATTGCCTGCAGTGCAACCATTGTGTTGTCTTCTGCCACCACACTTACACGTTCATTATCCGCCATCATCGTTATCTAATTAATTAAATGAAAACACAATTTCAGAGAAAAACAAAAGAAATATTTGTCATTTAATTTAAATTCTTCTCATCAATTAAAATATTTAATCATCATTATCATCATCATCATTATCATCATCATCATTATCATCATCATCATTATCATCATTGTTTTAACATCCACTTTTCTATGCATGCATGGGTTGGATGGAGTTTACTGAGACAGACTTTCTATGGCTGGATGCTCTTCCTGTTGCCAACCTGCACATGTTTCCAAGCAACAAAATATTTCCCCAATGGGTGACACTGCTTGCATGACAGCAACATTCATTAGTTCGCTCAAATACATACACATATACATATGAGTGTGTATATACATATATATATATAAGGGTGAACCCCTTCAGTCCTGAATGACCATGGGATTGCACCTAGAAAGTGAATTGGAGAAACATGAAATAAAAAGGTACATGCCACATGGAATAGACCACTGTGCAAAATCAGTTTCTGCTTCATTAAAATAATCTCCTGGACTTTTTTTTTTGTTTTTGGCAAAACACAAGGAAAGGGTGTTTGTAGAATTTCCTTCGATGTATGTGTTCCGCAGCAAAACACTTGTTCCAATCTCTCTATCATACTTTGGCCCTCAACCTCTGGCACAAAGCCACCTCCCTCAATACTGCTCCTCACACTTAGTCAAGGAGTCTTGTCTTGCAAGTTACTTGGTGAAGTCACATGAAAAGCACCCAGTACACTCTGTAAAGTGGTTGACATTAGAAAGGGCATCCAGCTATAGGAACCGTGTTAAATCAGATTTTGGCACTCCTCACAGTCCTCTGGCTTGCCAGATCTTGTTAAACTACCCAAACCATGATGACAATGATGAAAAGGAGCACTGCTTAGACTTTTTGTGAATAACAGTAGAAAGATGAATATTACTTCTTAATATTTATTCATTGATTGCTATCTAAAGGTCGTCAAGCCCGAAGCCTATTATACAAAGGTCATTGGTCAGTGTTAATAGTTACCTGTTGGCCTTCAGATGTGTAGCACACTTGTCCTTCTGAAGTATTGATAACTAGTGTACCTTCACTGTCTTCGGGCAAACCGCTTCCATCAGCAGCACTTAAACTGTAGTGCAGACGAGGTTTCTTTTCAAGACTCTCACCTCCATCATCAATATCTACAATAATTAAACAAAGAATAAAGAGTCAATAAGAAGTGTTTGGTGTGAAGAAAAATATTGATTAAAGTTTAAAACAAAACCAGTTTCTGAAAGTGAGAAGCAATATGATTGATTGTGCTTGAGAGGAAGACTCATGAAGCCAAGTAAGATCGCAGTTGTGGTAGATACCAGTGTCACGCAAATGACACCTGTGCCAGTGGCACATAAAAGCACCTTTCGAGCATTCAGCCTCACGGAGGCAAGGACCGAGACCATTTGACATTATGCTGGCTGGGCTTTGACTATTGGGCCTCACAAAAGCAACGATCAAATCAATTCCCTTGTGCCAAAAATTCAAAAGAATTATTTCCCATAATGTGAAGAGGAACTTACCTGGAGGCTGTTCACCACTCAAAAGTTGAGCTGCTTCACTTTCAGCAGTTACTTCTTCGCCATGGGCCGTTCGTTTGTGCATTGCCAATGTGGAGGTTTGCCGATAGGTCTTACCACAGTGGTTGCACACGTAAGGCTTGGAATGAGTGTGAACAACATGATGTTTATATAAGCTGGAATATTCTGTAAACCGCTTGCCACAATCTTGCACAGTGCAGACATAAGGTTTTTCCCCTAAGAAATAAATATTAATAAACAAAATAAATAAATATAGCAAAATATCAAATACTCACACCTAGCCATCAATACATCATATTTAATGTCACCATTGACATGGAAGTTACTGCAGTTTTCATCTGCGATAAAAACAAAATCTCTTATGGACATACTATGCTTCAGACAATATATATATCATATATAAATATAAAAGCACCCACTACACTCTCGGAGTGGTTGGTGTTAGGAAGGGCATCCAGCTGTAGAAACTCTGCCAAATCAGACTGGAGCCTGGTGTTGCCATCTGGTTTCACCAGTCCTCAGTCAAATCATCCAACCCATGCTAGCATGGAAAGCGGATGTTAAACGATGATGATGATGATATATATATATATATATATATGGCTGGCACCATGCAAAAGGTATCCAGAACACTATACAAAGTGGTTGGCATTAGGAAGGACATCCAGCCATAGAAACATGCCAAAACAGATGACTGGAGCCTGATGCAGCCCTCCAGCCTGGCCAGCTCCTGTCAAACTATCCAACTTATGATGATGATGATGATGATACACACTATGGTTGAGAGTGATACTCTGGAAAATTGTCATGTTAACACCAATGTAATTAACAATAATAAGTAGAAAGTTTAAAAAAGAATCACAAAATGACCCCCAAGGGTTACAAATGACAATCACAATCTTTGTATAAATGAATAGGAAAAGACTATCGATTTCCAATGGAATGCTCACCTGTATGTATTCGGACATGGTTTTTATAGTTAGTCGCTGAAGCAAAAGCTCGTCCACAGCCATCTTCCTGACAGGTGTAAGGCCTCTCTCCTGTGTGCGTTCGGATGTGAACTTTACGAATATTGGATGTGGTAAACGATCTTTCACAACCCACAAAGGGACATTTAAACGGTCTTTCACCTACAAAATGGAAGAAAAGAAAGAGAAATGGAGGTAAGACCTGATTAAAAATCATATTTGGAGAGTTTCTGCCAAGTATAAATTTGAAAATCTTACTATAACAAGAATTTTGTAGTAAGTTTTGCTGTGGAAAATATAATGAAATGTGTAAGGCAGTGTTGTGTATTCTAACCTGTGTGAGTTCGAACATGTTTTTGTAAATCCCCAGATGTCTTAAATGCTTTATCACAGTTTTCTTCAGGGCACTTGTAAGGTTTCTCGCCAGTATGGACCCTGGTATGACTCTTTAGGCCATACCCAGTGGCAAATGCCTTTCTGCAACCAGGAAATTTGCATTTGAAAGGACGATCTCCTGTATGCGATCGCTCATGAACCTAGGAAGAGAAGTGAAAATAACATGTAAGGCAAAAAGAGAATTACTATAGAGGGTTACCAACATATATATATCATCATCATCATCATCATCATTTGATTCCATTTTTCCATGCTTGCTTCAAACAGAATTTATTGAGGGAGATTTTCTATGGCTGGACACCCTTCTTGTTCAAATCAAGGCAATATTTTCCCATAGTTAGACATCCTATTCATGGAAGTGTGGGAAACGAACAACCTCACTTGTATGTCAATGATGCTCATTTACAACCATCACATGTTGTCTAGTGAAAATTAAACACATACACACACACATGCATATATGTATATGAAGGGCTTCCACATAGTTTCATAGTTTCTGCTACCAAATCCACTCATGTCATAAGGCTTTGGTTGGCTCAGGGCTGTAGTAGTGACTTCACTCCACCCTCTTTTCCTCTCTCATTATATATATATGTTCCATTATTAATCATGTGTTTGGAACCAAAAAGGTTGACCCCAAAAAATTTATAAATTTAAATGATAATTTAAGATGAATATTTTTGCATCATACGCTACCAGAGGCAATGGCAGATGGGTTGGTAGTGAAAGGGGTTAAGTAATAGATTAGTTAACAGCAAGACTTGTCACATCTACTCACCTTTAGATGGTGCTGTGTTGTATATAAACGCTCACAGCCTTCAAATACGCATCGATAGGATCGTTCTCCAGGAATTGCAAGTCCTTTGTCTGCTGTAGTCAATGGGCTGGAGTTTGTAATTACTGCCTAAACAGAGAAATTGGACATTACAACAAAAAATGAAGCTGATGTAACAAAAATACAAAAGACCCACCCACCTGAGATTTTCTTCATCCTGGTTCCATGACATATAAACTTCCTGATTTAAAAACTTTCCATCAAACTTTCACATTAATCTATGCTCCAAACACAAGCTTAATATAACCAAAAGTAATTTTATTAAATTCTTCGTTATTTTCTTAATTAATTGCAACAAAACCATTGCACCTCAACAGACATATGGTAAAAAAAAATGGTTACTGACACCAGTACTTGACTGGTACTTTATTTCATTGAACCTGGAAGGATAGAAGCAAAGTTGATTTCAGTAGGATTTGAACCTGGACCAAAAGAACTTGAACAAATACTGCAGGGTATTTTGTCTGACACTCTATTGATTCTGCCAAATAATTCTTTCTGTTTTAATTTTCACACAAGGCCAGAAGTTTTGGGGAGGAGGGGGCAAGTTGACTACATCAACCTGAGTACATGCCTTGTGCTTGTTTTATTAACCTTGAAAGGATGAAAGGTAAAGTCAACCTGAGTGGAATTTGAACTCAGAATGTAAAGACTCGCAAGCATTTTGTCCAGTGAGAAGAGTGAATGGTGAATAAAAAGCATCCAGTCAGTAATAATGGATGATTTTTTTTTTTGCCAGACCTTTTAGGCTATGTTCTTAGTCTGTGCAAGATCAATGAAGAATTTAACGTACAGATAAGTGTCCATCAGGGTTCAGTTCTCAGTCAGTCCTGTTAATCAACCAAACTTGATATGCAGAAGAGAAGTAGGTATGAATTCTATATTGTGTGCCCAATACAAATTTTGTGATGGATGGTTGTAGTAAGATTTCAGTTCATATCTATTATAACGGACAAGCCTTGGATAATCTAATGTAAGCACACAACGACTGCACATACACACAAACACATACTTATTCTGCCCACCACCACCACGTTAGTAGTATGCTAATATCTGGATGAGAAACTAATCTAGCAGCAGTCACTTTGGTACCTATTAACCCAACTACAGAAAGCAAAGTTTGTAAAATTAAGTGTGTGGATCTGTGGCACACTGATATGCGAGTAGAAGGCATCAACCACTGGGACCCATCAGCCGACGGTTCCTTTATCCATTTGATGCTTTCATCTAAGTCTCTGTCAGAGTAACAGACACAGATACATGGCAAGCCGAAAATATCAACAGCAAGATTTCTCATGATTATCACACACTACAATATTATGCATCCAACTTACAATAGCAGTAGGTTTCACATCAATGTCATCCTCATTCAGAGAATTTTCATCTGTAAGCTATAAAGAAAAGGAAATTTCACATGATGTGATTTCACTTTATATATATGTGTGTCGATTGAATACATATAATATGTTGGGGTGGGGGGGGGGGCAAGACTAAGGAGGCAAACTGGCAGAATCATTAGCACGTCAGACGAAATGCTTGGCAGGACTACTTATGGGCTTTTTTTTTTTTATAGTCTGAGTTCAAATCCCACTGAAGTCAACTTTGTCTTTCATCCTTTTAGAGGTCAATAAAATAAAGTACCAGTCAAATACTGAGGTCAATGTAATCAACTTGTCCCCCTCCCCTCAAAATTACTGGTCTTGAACTCTGCAATAGACTGTTATGATTATGATCAGCTGTGGTCATCATCGTTGCCATTTAACGATGTTTTTTTGTGCTGGTATGGGTCGGATGATTTGACAGAAGTTGGCAAGGCCAGAAGCTGTACCCGGTTCCATGATTTGCTTTGGCTTGGTTTCTACAGCTGGTTGCCCTTCCTAATGCCAACCACTTATAAACCATAAAAACCAAGTAACTAGTTTTATGAGTCCTGGGGCCCAAGAAATATAGAAAAAATATATACATGAAGTAATAGTACATGGTACCAAAAAAATGGACACTGAAGATGGAGGGTATGGGGAAAAAAAGGAATCAAAGATGCCTGGTTGAATGTGTTATGTCAGCATGTATGTATACGATGGAGCACAAGCAATGAATGCACGGTGCCAAGTGGGCCACTTTTGGTAAGCAGAACTGGTGATGTGGGAGAGTCCAACACACACACACACACACAGATACATATATTTAAAAGAAGAAACACCTAATGGTAATTGGAGACGAAAGCATAAAGACACAGAAAGAAGAAATCAATAGTATAAAGAAAAATTTAAATAATTATTATCACAATAATTCATCTTAGGAATTTGGAATGTGACAAAGGATAAAATTACATTTCTTTTATGACTCACATGTGAATAAGATGGGGACATACAAGGAATGGGATGAGTGACCTAAATGTAGACAGCCTACACAATACAACTTCCATCACTGCTACCATTTTAATGATAGATTTTCTATGCATGTATGGGTGGTGAGAGTTTCTTCAACACCACATGTCCCACTTATTGCAGATGTTTGTCAATCTCCTTCATGAGATTCAAATTATTTTGATTAATCTTCATCACTTTGTCTCACATCTTCTTAGGTCTCCCTCTCAGACAGGTTCCACCACTTCAAGTGCTCGGTACTTCTTTATACGACTAGACATCCTTCATATACATCACATGATCGTGCTAATACAACCTCACTCCCACACACACATATATATACAACAGGCTTCTTTCAGTTTCCATCTACCTAATCCACTCACAGAGCTTTGGTCAGCCAAAGGCTATATTAGAAGACACTTACCCAAGATGTCGTGCAATGGGACAGAACCTGGAACCAAGTGGTTGGGAAACAACCTTCTTAATCACACAGCCATGCCTGTGTTTATATTTG
>NC_142952.1:955398-1012898 GCF_046866305.1 Octopus bimaculoides | reverse complement strand
GAAGGCCAATAACTTTTTGTCCTGCTGTTTCAGCAGTAAAACCATGAGGGTTCACTTGAATCGACTCTTCTAGTTCTCGGGTGTGTAAATCATTCTTAATGGCCACAGAATCAGTCACATGATCCAGATCATCCATCTCCATCAATTCAGATCCAAAATTCCTTTAAGAAAATTATCAACTGTGAATGAAACACAAAATGGGTGAATAAAAAAAATCTTGATGAATGGAAACCAAATTGAGTAAACACTGATTACAAATCAATGTAAAATTACAATATATATGTAGATCAAAGAGCTTGATGATTTATATCTCTGTATAATGATCCTTTCTACTAAAGGCACAAGGCCTGAAATTTTGAGGGAGGGGAAAATCTGAACGCTAAAGGATTAATGCTTAACCCTTTCTCTGCAGAAAACCATCCAAGTGGTATTCTCTCCCTGCCCATGTTTCTTCTGTAGTTGTTCATGAAGTATATCAACTATATTAACCTCACAGATCTTGAAGGGCCTCCTGTGATGGGCATGCCAACCACTCTGTAGAGTGACTGACAAAATAAGTTTGGGAATTGTTGATCTTCATTTCAGGAGTTTGTTTCACCACCATGCTGACCAAGACTGTATTCTTACCTCCATTAGTAATGAGGTTATGTGCTTCCAGCCAGCAGGTCTGTTGAGTTGCCTATATTGCTGAGAGCAATAATAGACCTGAAACTAATGGTAATTTTCTGAGTGTCCATGACCAATGACTACATAATATATATATATATACATATATATATATATATAAATATATACATATATATATATACACATATTTTTTCTTTTACTTGTTTCAGTCATTTTGACTGTGGCCATGCTGGAGCACCACCTTTATATACTGTTTCACCATTTTGTCCATATTAATTCTCAATTAATTATAATTCATACACGCGCAGGCATGAGTTTATGATTCACTGTGAGCCACCTTAGGCAAGTTTCTTCTACTACAATTCTGGTCAAACTGACACATTGAGAGTAAATTTGATAGGAGAGATCTATGGTCTAGTTGTTCAGGTGTTGCATTCATGATCACAAGATCATGGTTTCAATTCCCAGACCAAGCGGTGCATTGTGTTTCTGTTGCTCCAGATCACTCAACTGTAAATGAGTAACTCTGTAACGGACTGGCATCCAGTTTGGCAGGGGTGTTGCAATCGAGGTCACTTGTGCACCATGGACACCAGATAACTGGCCCAATGAGGCCCAGCACTCAAGACAGCAATATCTAGGTGTTGATGAGGATGGAACTATGGAAACCGTGTGTTTGAGTGTGCGTGCACATACCTATCATCATCATCACCATCATTTAATGTCCATTGTCCATGCTGGCATGGGTTGGACAGTGTGACTAGAGCTAGCAAGCTGTGGGAGGGGGGCTGCACCAGGTTCCAGTCTGATCTGGCATGGTTTCTACAGCTGGATGCCCTTCCTAACATGCCAACCACTTTACAGAGTGTGTTGGATGCTTTTACGTGGCACCACACAGGTGCTTTTACATGGTGCCGCCCAGGCACTTTTACGTGACACCACCCAGTGTACAAATATTGTTATTTCCCAGCTTTGCTTGATACGAGCTAACCAAAATGGCAATATGATGCTGACATTAAAGATGGCAAGCTCACAGAATTGTTAGGAAACCAGACAAAATACTTAGCAGCATTTTCTCCATCTTTAATTCGCAGTTAAAATTCTGCCGAGGTCAACTTTGCCTTTCATCCTTTCAGGATTGATAAACTAAGGACCACTTGACCACTGGGGTGGTCGATGTAATCAACTTAATCCTCTCTCAAATTCAAAATCAATATGTTTACTTTGTAACTGATCACTCTGATCGTATTTCGGCCAGAGTTCTTTCGTCACACTTCTGTGACCTCATCAGTGGTCCCTTGCTTTCTTCTTTCTTATTTGTGTGTCCCTCCTTACTAACGATCAGCCATTTTGTATTTTGGATTCCTATTGTATGTGTCTATGTTTAGTAAGTACATGTGTGTGTATGGGGGGTACCTGTATTATCTGTATCCCTTGTTCATACATTATTTACATTTGATGGATATTTGTCCTCATCTTGTTTGTTGTTAACACAACGTTTCAGCTGATATACCCTCCAGCCTTCATCAGGTCTCTTGGGGAAATTTCGAACCTGGCTTCTCATTCCTAAGGTATACCATAAACATTTCGGGAATGATTGCAAACTCAAAATGTCACATGATCAATAATCATCAAAACTTTTTTCAAAATTCCTTCTCAAAACCATATTTATTCTAGAAGACATCAATTTTCCTACTAATTGTTGTTGAGTTTGATAAACTTGCTAAAAATAGCAGCCAAATTTTCTTCAAGATATCACAATATTATTTGAAAATAAGATGGAATGGTCTCATCCCATTTTTAGACAGAAGTGGAGACTAAAGCAACAAGGAATCGTCACAAGTGGCCATTGTCAGTTCAATTTATTATTCAAAATTATAGGCATAGCCATGTGGCCAAAAAGCTCACTTTGCAACCATGTGGCTTCAGGTTCAGTCCCACAGCGCAGCGTCTTGGATTCGACATTCTTCCTTGGGCCAACTATTGCTTTGTGAGTTATGTTAGGCAAGTCAATAAGGAGGCATTAGGTGGTCGCTCGACCCGCTAGAAAAAGCAGCCAAATTTCCTTTAAATTATACCCAACTGTCCTTTTATTTTGTCTAGAAGATGTCCGTGCAGTCCTAGATATACAAAAATACGAGATTGTCATGGCTGGAACGCTTTTTATATACACAAATAAAACAAAAGAAAGCCATTTCTTGAATACTTTTCTTATAAAAGAATATATACAGGAGTAACTAGGATGTTATTTTGGGAATGCATAATTGGAGTAAGAGAAAAATATATGCTCTAAAACTTTTAAAGTTTGGAGCAGTCTTTTGGCTGTGCAAACCTTCTCTCTTTTTGGTTGCTTTTTTTTTTTTTGTTACACAAAATTTTTATTTCTTCACGTAGAATTTAATTAAATGTCTTAATAATTAAAAAAAAAATGTAAATTTTGTGAAGCACAGTTTAAGAAAAAAAAAATCTACATTAAACAATTGAAAATTTTTATTTCTTCGATATCACCACCAACACCAAGAGTAGTAAACACCCTTACATTCTGCCAACGAGGGAGACCTCGACCTGCTATAAATAGCAGCTAAGTCTCCACTCTGCCATCTTTAAAAGTGGCAGCACGTTAGATACCAATGTCCTAGATACACGACTGTGTAACAAACAAACACACACACACAAAAAAATAAAGAAAAATGGATAAAGAGTGAAATAGAATGGAATGGGTTTTGGTCATAGGTTTGTCTGCCCAATCACATCTGACCTGGGGCTAAATGAAATACTGTATAGTTGTGATTACTAATGATAAAAATTGAGAAAATTTAAATACGTAACTAATTTCATTGTATTAAGGATCATCTCGTGTTGTCTGGTGCACTGGATGTCAAGAGGTTTGTGTGAGAGCTTCTGTTATCATAGTTACACTGATAAGCTAAAAGGAAGGGCTTTTTATAAGCTCTCTCTAAATCGATATATATTATTTATATAGGTTTGACGATACAAACAGGAAAATAGAACCCAGAACATGAGTACATATGAATATATATATATATATAGATAGATAGATATTTATTATTAATCGGCAGAAGTTACAGAGTGACTCAAGGACAGAAAGTTTCGTGCATTGGCATTTACCAAGTTTGATAAGGGACAACAGAAAATAATATTATTTATAAATAAATCAGCTTCAGTTCTTTACCAATATTCAAAACTTTTATCAACTCCCAATAATCGATTGAGAAATGGGTAAAGATCAACTTTTATAGATGGTTGGAAAAGAGAGAGGAGGGAGGGGGCAGAGAATGATGATATAATTCTGACAAACGTGCTTATACTATAGGACTTATACTATTAGTGTCTTTTGCCGAACCGCTAGGGTTACGGGTACCTAAACAAACCAACGCCGGTTGTCATGGGGTAGGGGGGGACAAACACAAAGACACATATACATGACGAGAATAGATTTTAAGAAATATGCACGATTAATTAATTGTATATGCACTTCTAATTACTTTTAACCAGCACTACCATTATTTAATTAATGCTATTACTAGTTTTAGTTGCGTGTAGTTTTATTTTAATAAAATACCAGGAAACGCATGAGCAATAAATATTAGGAAACTTTTATCAATCTAAAAATGTTTTAGAATGATTGCAGTCAACGTAAATGATGTTTTAATTTAACAAGAAAATAATTAATTAATCAAGGCAGTTAAGAATCGACGCAAAATCCTAATGAATGAATGCATTATTACAACACTGTAAACGAATGTGGTTAAAGAACAAGAACCAGGAAACTGAAACATGGAACCTGCAGGAATCGAACCACGGTTTGCTAGCTGTACATCATAGAATGTTACTTGACTTTTTAAGTGAGAGGAATTCGCGGCCAAGATCGTTTGTAGCAATAAAGGAAAGAAAATAATTGAAAACTGCTGATATCTGGACTTTGGAAAATCGAGATCCAGCGATATTAGAAGGAACTTGTGTAAAAGAATAATAATAATATGTTTAATTTCGGCATCAGCTGTATGCTGTTGTTTTTCGTTTGTGGAAAGAATTTCACACGTGTAGTCGTATGATCTGGAAGAGAATCTAGTGAGAAATAAGAGATTATGTATTATTATATGGGAAATTAAAGAAAAAGCCATCAAGTATTTATAGAGCATGTGCGTCAGGTAAAAATAAATTAAGAGACATAAGAGGAAACGGTTGAGAAGTGGGAGTATTTAGAACTAATAGAATAAATTGTCCATGTTGGATAAATGTTTAGAGATGAAATAAAGAGAGACACAGTGTGTTGTGAAGAGTTGTTGTAGGGCGGACACAGGAAATATTTGTGGAGAGATTAGAGAGATGCTAGTGAGAAAATGGTCATTGGGTTTAAGATAAAGTGAGAAGAGAGAGAGAGCTGTTTGGATGTGAAAGGAGAGAAATTGAAAGCAAGAGAAAACTAGCAACGCCCTTGTTTTCGCATGCAAAAAGGCGACTGGCAACGAACGTCGTGAATGGAACACTGGGAAAAACTTACCCAAAGATCCTGGCACCCACCTAGACCGCCATGCAACACTGCGACCTCCACACCATGCGGACACGGAACCAGCATAAAACAACACATTCGCTCACTTCAATAAGCAATCTGACCGCTTCAAATTCAATAATTCCCAAGCGATAAACCATTTAACTTGCCATACGGATTTCCATATTCATTTAGCGAAATGTTTATCTAAAAGATAACAAGGGGGAAATTCTTAGAATGGAAGTTTTGATGTTTGATTTCATTATAGTCGATCGGTTAATAAGCATTTATAATGCACGTTCCCGAGCCTCGTCAGCATTCGTGTTGATGGCAGTGACGGAGTAAACAAAAAAAAATGATCATACATTTTTATTATATATAAATATTTCATTTTATTTTCCTTTGTTTATTATTCAGTTATTTTGAGCTAATTATATTATAGAGACGTTGATAGTTATATTTAAAAGTAATTTTTTAGGCATGTTTCATTTCGTATTTTCTGCTTATCTCTTTGTCGTCCATTTACTGCTGAACTTAATATTAAATCTATATTTTTAATAAATGCATTTCCGACAATGTCTTTTTTTTCATTTAGCAATAATATTCACGTGAACGTGTTTAAATAACTTATTTAAGAAAAAACTGCTAGCTAGTTCAAATCCGGTTATTGTACATCATGTTTAATCTAAGGAACAAACCTTAACATATGTCTGTGTGTGTGTATGTATACACACACGTATGTGCATACGTGTGTACGTATGTATATGTGCGTGTGTGTGTGTGTGTGCATGTATTAAACGATGAAGTTACAGAAATCTTAATTAAAAAGGATCTATAATTTATTTGAGTTTTATTAAATTACGAGGCACTATTTTAAACGATATTTGTCCTATGATAGCAGCTCAATTAGCGATTTCTAATTTATTTTAGTTAATCCCGTCATTTAATCGAAAATTAAGGTACCCTTTCGAATTTTATAAATTCCTTTTTGCCGACAGAAGGTCATCATTAGTAAACTTTTTTTTTTTAATAATCCTTTGAAAATTTTTCTACACAAAAATATTTAGAATTAAATTCAAACTAAAATTTAATCGCCTATATAATGAAAAGATATGCTTATGAAATTGATATATATATAGATAGATAGATGTATATACACATCTCAAAAGTAAATAGACACGCCTCAAATATTTATGTATATATAATATACATATAAGTGTATGTATATATATATATATGCATGTGTGCGTGTATATATAAATATAGATACATGTAAATATATATATATATGTATATGTATATATATATATATATATATATATATATATATATATATATATATATATATATATACACTTGTGTATATATAATTAAATATATCCCTATAAGAGGTCTAAATATCCTCATAGTGACTAATAAAAAAATATTTATATATATATATTATATTTATATATATATATGTTATATTTATACATATTTATAATATATATTATATTTATACATATATTTTATATTTATATAAAATATATATATATTATATATATTATATAGTATAATATATATATATTATATATATATATTATATAATATATATATATTATATATATATATATATATATATTATATATATATATATATATTCGCTTAACATTTAAAAGCGTTTGGAGGTAGAAATATTTTCATAGATATTGAGTTATTTTAATTTCATTTTCCTGAACCGTTAAACAATGGGAAATAAAATGTATGAAAACTTTACACTTTTTTTTTATGGATATAATGACTAACCGATTAACTTAAATCTTGGTTTAGTTTACGGCTTTTTACGTCAGAAAAGACATAAGATATAAAACTTCAAGTACTACTTCTATATAATTAAACGTCTCAACCTAGCAACGTGCGTGTGTGTGCGCGCATTATGTATGTAGCTGTGTGTACTTGTGCATGTATGTGTATTTATGTATGTGTGTGTATATGTATCCTAGATACTTACGAAATAGGATGTTTTTTAACTAAGACAACGCTTATATTGATATGTAAATGACTTAATACTGCAAACAATAAAGCTATGAATGGCTGTTATTATCTAAAGATGATTAAAGCTAATATATTTTCCTTGGAATGAGGTAATACTTCCTATTTGATTAAGAAATAGTTCTAGGTGAGTGGGTGCCGTAACCAGTGGAGTCATTCTTTCGCCGAACCCTCAAGACGATGACAAGTTACATTGACAATGCATGTGACTTGGACACACAAAAATGTGAAGCTCCGTCTCCTTTCATTATCGGACTATCTTTAGAGTGGGAAGCAGCAAACGCGGTGATGCGTTGGCATTAAAAATACATTGTGATAATTTTAATCGCGGCATGGGGGCGATTAAAACGTGTACCTGTTATAGACTGGAGTCAGCTTAATCGGTTATCTCCGACGCCTACAAATATATGGATTTGTCATTTTTTTAAAAAAATTATTAGCACGCTGGACAAAATGCTTAACGGCATTTGTTCCTGCTCTTTACGTCCTGAGTTCAAATTCCACTGAGGTTGACTTTGCCTTTCATCCTTTCGGGGTCGATGAAATAAGCACTACTAAAGTACTGGGGGTCAATCTAATCAACTAGCCCCTTCACCAAAATTCCAGGCCTTATGCCTGGAGTAGAAAGAATTAATACTGGTTTCAAATTTTAGCACAAGGCCAGCAATTTCGGGGGCGGAGTAAAGTTAATTACGTCAACCTCAGTATTCAACAGGTGCTTAATTTATCGACCCCAAAAGGGGGAAAGGCAGAGTCAACTTTAGCAGAATTTGATCTCAGGAACATAAGGACGGACGAAATCCCATTAACCATTTTGCCTGGTGCGCTAACGACTCTGCCATCTTGCTGCCTTATAAAAAAAAAGGTTTTTTTTTTTTTATTATTATTATTATTAAGGCATAAAACAGGCTGAATTGTTAGCACGCCAGAGGAAATACTTAGAAGCATTTCTTTTGACTCTTTACATTCTGAGTTCAAATTCCACCAAGGTCGAGTGCATTTTTATCCTCTGAGGGTCGATGAAATATCCAGCAGTTGAGCAGAGGTCGATATAATCAACTTGCTCCCGTCAAAATTTCAGGCTTTGTGCCTATAATAAAAAGGATTATTACCTCCACCTTCGCGAAGGCGGAGGTATTGTTTCCAGTTGCATTTGTTTGAAGTCCGTGGACAAGATATCTCAAGAACCGCTGGATGGATTCGGATGAAACTTTCAGCAATGTTTGGCCTCGTGACTGGCTCAAACTGATTAGATTTTGGGATTGATCTGGTACCAGACAAGAATTCTAGATTATTTTTCCGTTTTTCTTTTAACTTAATTTTTGAGAGCAGTCGGGTTCATTTTTAGTATTCTCGTTTGTGAGAGCAGTCAAGTTTATTTCAGATATTCTCATTTTAAACATCATCTCTGGTTAATCGTTTAGAGGACGTTCGTGTTGCCTTGGCAGAGATTTACGCTCTCTGAATGCTCATCATCATCATCATCATCATCATCATTCTTTATGTTCTGAGTTCAAATTCTGCCGAGGTCCTTTTGGAGTCGATAAATTAAGTACCAGTGGTGAATCTACATCTTATTTCCTGTAGCTTTGTGTATACCCTCCTCCTCCTCCTCCGTGTCGTCGTCGTTGTCACCGCCACCACCAGCCACTTTTACGTCAGCTTTTCCATGTTTGCATAGGTTGGATGGGTCTTGTTAAACACAGCATCCTGTTCCTTTTTCATCTGTAAACTCCTTTATGAGAATTCAGCCTCTTGAGATCAACTTTCACCAACTTCCATCCATTCCTCTCCCACTGTTTCCTTCCACTTGAACCTCCTGGAACTTCTTTACTCAACTGTTATCTTCCATACACATTACACATCCATACCAGTGCCTTCATCTCTCTTGCACACTACATCTGGTTCCTCTTATGCTTAATTTTTCTCTCAGTCCATCTGTGCTTCATCCTTTGTCCAGTGAAGGATGCTTAATCCATTTTTCTCCAACCTTCACTCATAATGTGCATTTAGCACTTTTGTCTCATTACCACACAACGTTGTCCTTATCTTGTTTTGTATGTTTTTCAAGCACTGATCTCCATCGTTGATGAAGTCACCTAGGTAGCTGAAGTTATGCTATATACTGAGCAAAAATCCTGTTGTTGTCATCATCTCTACCCACAATGTTACTTGGATTTTGGTGAACTCCAGTCAGTTATTTTGAACAGGTTTACAGTTTTGGTCTATTATCATTCTTCTTACAGCTTGTTATTATTCCGATGTTGCTACCTCTTTCCATATTTTCTTGGGTCATCTCCTTTTCGTTATCTTATTTCCGTTGAAATACGTTGATACTGTTTTAATAAATTTTGAAAATGATGAATTTAGTTAAAGAATATTTTCCCGGCACATAAAAAGCACCCACTACACTCTCGGAGTGGTTGGTGTTAGGAAGGGCATCCAGCTGTAGAAACCATATGAGATCAGATTGGAGTCTAGTGCAGCCTCGTGGCTCGCCAGTCTTCAGTCAAACCATCCAACCCATGCCAGCATGGAAAGTGGACGTTAAACAATGATGATGATGATGATACACAGACTGATACCTTTAGTGTATCATAATGTTCATAAAACCTGGCCCAGACACTGCAGGCTTCCCACCCCAGCTCAAACCAGTGGGGTTAGGGTTAGGGTTAGGGTTAGGGTTAGGGTTAGACTGAGGAGACAGCAGAAGGCCAGAGATGGTACGACAAATTTTCCTGTTCCATGGCAGAAGGTTTCTCATCTGGGATGCTACATGCTGTGGCACCTTCTCCAGCTGCAGCTTGGCGTTGTCAGCTTCCTACCCAGGCTCCACTGCTTGTCAGGCTGAGAAAATAAAAATGTCAAAGTCATTTTCAGACAGATTTATGATCGAGCCTGTAGTAGTCATTTAACTGCAGCCATACTGGAGCATTTAGTTGAACAAATCGGCACCGGTACTTACTTTTTAAAGTCTGGTTCTTATTCTATCAGTCTCTTTTGTCAAACTGCAAAGTTACTGGTACATAGTGCTTCTCAAACTATCTGATGTGGTGTACTGGTAGTTTTTTTTTTCCCCAATGTGCCATTTCTTAGTAATATTAATTTATACCAGAAACAATATATATAATGAATATAATAAAAGTTGACAATTTTTTTTATCTTATATTTATTTTGTAAACAAATAATACAATATTACATAAGCATTTTATAATGTCTCTTTGTTTTCTGGAAACTCACCATTTACCGGCAGCTGATGGCTCACGGACTGGCACCGGTCCGCAGACCACCAGATTCTGTGTATGTGTGTGTGTGTGTGTGTGAGAGAGAGAGAGAGACAGGTGGGAGGCATGACTGTAAAGGACATGACATTATGCCTGGCTATGATTTCATTTAGCTTCATATATCTTCTCAAGCACAATGAATTACCAGAAGTTGGTTCCTTGTCATCTCGTTTGTGAGGCTCTGAATTCTGGAAACATGTCAGTGTTCAAGATGGCCATTGTTTCGAATATATTTTTTTGTTTAGATAGTTAAATGTTATAAACACATGACACACTTATTTGTATGTCTGTATCTATGACCCCGTGTCTATCTTTTTAGTAAAAGATAAAAGATAGACGCAGGGTCATAGATACAGACATATATATTTAAGTGTGTGGTGTATTTCAGCCATTAGAATGCAACCCTGCTGGGACACCACTTTGAAGGGTTTCATTCAATAAAATGACCCCAGTATTTATTTTTAAGTTTGGTTCTTATTCTATTGGTTGCTTTTACCTCTAAGTTACAGAGATGTAAACAAACTAACACTGGCTGTCAAGTGGGGATGGGAGAGGTGTTGGACAAATACAATGATACACACACACATTTGTATATATGATGGGCTTCCACACAGTTTCCAATCTACAATATTCATTCACAAGGCATTGGTTGGTCCAAGGTTACAGTTGAAAACATTTGCTCTGGGTGCTGCACAGTGGGACTGAACGTGAGACCAAGTGGTTGCAAAGGAAGCTTTTTAACCACATAACCATGCCAGTGTCAAATGTTATTTGGTAGAATCATTAGAACACTGGAAAAAAAAAAAAAACTTTGCAAGTATTTGTTTGGGTACTCTCTCAGTTCAAATCTTGCCAAAGTTAGCTTTGCTTTACATCCTTCTGGGTTCAACAAAACAAAGTACCAGTCAAATATTGTGACTGATATAACTGACAAACCCCCCCTCCTCTCAAAATTACTGGCCTTGTGCCTATATTAGTAACAATTATTTTTATCAAAGAAAAGGAAGTATCATCATCATCATCATCATTATTATTATTATTATTATTATTATTGTTGTTGTTGTTGTTATTATTATTCAAATTAAATTTGAAATATGTATCATTTAATGTAATTAATTTTTTACTCCTCTAAATTTTTTCTGTCCAATATTACCGAACTGAAGTAAATTTTAGGATCTGTATATTTTTAAGCCATATTAATTGTCAGGGAAAAACCTGTATTTCATTTATGAGATTTATGAGTGAGTTAATTAAATTTCAAATGCTAAATTTGGAGACGTTAAACGTGAAAGAGAGTAGGAGTCGCCTTGTTGTACGCCTACCGCACTCCACCGCCTTCCCCAACTCTTTCCCGTGGCCGCCATCTTAAGCGAAGCAGCCCAGCCATTTTTACTGGCAAGTCGGGGGGCCTGGCTCTCCTTCCGAGAAATTTTTACGCCCGGACTACACATTCAAATACCTCCCTGTTGTCTCTTTTGATGAGCCAAGCTTGTAAGTAATTGTCTTCACTAATCAAATCTCGTATTTAATATGCTTATAAGGTTATTTTTGATTTCAAAACGAAATGTTTTCTTCAATTTCTCTTTCTCTTCTCACCCAAGTTGCCTCCCTTTGCAGCCACAACTTTCTTCAGAAAATCGTTTTTTTCTTCATCAAAAATCTATTTTTATTCATCCTAAACCTTCTTACATAAATCTGAATTATTCACGATAGCTCTGTATGCTACATCGGTTTGTTATAAAACACAGAAATATTTTATATATTTAAAAACAACTCCCGTCACTGTCTTCGTTAATTTCATGGCGTTGTTAATTTCCTTTTTAAATAATGAACAACCAAAAAAATATAAATCTGATTTCGATTTCCTTTCAAGAAATAAAATCTAATATCGATATCACCTTCCTGGTAACATAACAAGAAAATAGTTAAAGTGAAAATTTAAATATAAAGTCGTTTTTTAAAATATATTTCATATTAAAAAAATAATAATTTTTTTAATAGTAAAAATAAGTGTTTGGATGGGAAACAGCGGTTGGCTTGTCTCCCGTGATGCTTTGCTCTTATAATTTCATACAGCAAAAACGGAACAAATTTAATTTTTTAAAGTCAGAAATATTTTCTCTTCATTCCCATAAAAATCCCAAACATTATTTAATACTAATAGCTTACAAGAGTTATTAAAAAAAAAGAAGAAAATCCTTAAAACTCCGATTTTGCTGAAAAGAGAGGGTTGTCTGTCCAAGGAGGTTTCGTAGCTTTTTTTTTTTTTTTTTTTGTTCCCCGTTCCTCCCGTGATGCACTGCTGCAGTGAGATAATGGATTTGCCAGCTTAAAAACCCCCCACACTGATTAGTATTATTATTATTATTTAACGAGCACCGATTCTTTTTTTTTTTTAATTAAAGGTAAGCCCTTATAATTCTTATCTTTTTTTTAATATCTCTAGGTTTATTTATTCGTTTCAATATCGATGTTATTGGGGGTAAAAAGAGAAAAATGATTAAGAAATATTGGTTAATTCTTGGCCACTGCTCCGTGGTGTCGTCCTTAAAATGTTTTCAGCTGATGGCTGGCGTGGAATTAGAAGACACCAGTTGAGAGACTTTTAACTCTAGCCGCCATCATCACCAGCAATCGCTACTCCCTTTCATTATATACACACACACGCACAGATATATATATATATAATATACATGGTTGGTGTGTAATTAAAAAGACACCAGTTGAGACTAACTGGCCGCCATCATCCCTCACAATCATTACTCCCTTTCATTATACACACATATATATCTATATATACACATATATATAGATATATGTGTGTGTGATCTACACGCCTGTATAATGTGTGTGTGTGATATACATATTTGTGTATGTACGTATATATCCTGTAATACATAATGTACTCATACTGTATGTAATGTACATGCTTGTCTAATGTCCTTATAGATATATGTATATAGCTATGGAGTAATATACACATTTGTGCATGTATGTATATCGTGTAATTATATATATATATATATATACACATACACACATGTATAGTGTATATAGATATCGCTATACTTTCCAGCTTTCGGATAAAATAAGCGATTTGTAACTAAATTTTTCATATATTTTGTGTCTTACTGGTTGTGCAAAAATCAGTTTTTCTTTAGATATTTAAAAAGAAAAAAAATCTAGAATCTTGGAAGCTCTCTCGATCGTTTGAAACAACTGGATTTTACTTAAAAATGTTCTTTTCATACATTGCCGTTCCTTTATTCCATCGCATGACCCCTCCCTCTAAATATCTTGATTTTTTTGGACAGCATTTGTGAGAAATATGTATGTATATATGTGTGAATCTGTGGGATTATGTAGGTTTCTGTGAAAAAATAAAATAAAGAAAGATATACATGTAGTGTGGTTATTTGTTATATTTATTACGTTGAGATTAGAATTGAAAGAATAGTTGAAAGTTTGGTCATCTGGTCACGTGTGGGGAGAGATAGAGAAAAAGATAGATGTATCTATATCTTTGTGTGCGTGTGTATATATATATATATATATATATATATTATGTATGTATGAGATAGAAGGCAATTAGGTGTAGAAAGATTGATAGATAATAGAGCCGTGTGTGATTATTACTTTCCAGTTTTCAGATTGATTTCGATACAAGGCTTCACAGCTTTCTAATATAAAGGACACGAATTTAAATGAGATATTGTGACGATCGTGCCTTTTTTTAAAACCGTATTGGTGCCCTTCCGGCCATCATTGAAATGAAATAGTTTCAACCGATGGTGGGGGAATAGGAAAAAAAAAAACCAGAAAGAGAATGACCCGGCTAGTATTTAAATATTAATTCCTCAACCAAGCTGTAGCAGGTACACTATGGCGACTGCTAACGGCTTTCCTCCTCCTCTTAGCTGCTAGTTGCCCTCTGCATATTAAGACTACTACCTCTCTTTTCCATCTATCATGATACACTTTAAATAATTCTCTTCTGTCAGTCCTATTCCCCCCCTTTTTTTTTTCTCCCCTTTGCCCCTTCATCGCTGACTTTAAGGGGCTAATTGTGTAGATTTCTAATTTATTCCGCAGTGCTTGTGATCTGTGAAATACAAATGATCCATCTCTTATCAAAAGCCTCTCTCTTGTTAAACATTCGTAGATTGGCGACGAGACCTTTCAATTTCAATATCTAGATATTCTTTATTCATTTTCCCAATGCACATCCCATTCCATACTATATTTTTAAATATTAATAATTTTCTCTAATTTTTAAAATTAAAGTAGAAGACTGAATCTGCTCCGAACGATACCATCTGTTTTGTTGTCTTTTTATTAATTACTTAAAACCGGTTTATTTGAAGTAAATTAGAAATATATATGTGCTGCACGAGCTTCGAAGTAGTAAGTCGTGGGAAAGTTGGCACTCATCGAGTGCTTTTTCTATTTAACAGGGGGTAGCAGTAGTCGTAACAGTGCTTCACAGTCACTTGGAGTAAGTCTATAGCTATGGTGCTAGCTGGTTCTCAGACTTAAAGAACTATTTTACCACTTCACATCGTTTACCAAACACTTTCAGGATTCCGTCTCGTCGACTCTGCTGAAAACCAAAAATCTACCGAAAATTTATTTCATTCACTAAGACAAGAATATTTAATTTGCAATTATTTATATTTAAGAAATAGCATGTTTTAATAAACGAATGGGTGTTTTTTTGTTTTTTTTACTACGGTAACCAGTATCGCTATAAAGATAATCGTATTAGATTTTATTGCGAAAATTCTTTTGTATGTGAATAATTTTCTTGCTAAAGCATTGACCTACATCTTATCTATACTGCCCCCCCCCCCATCTTCCACAGTATATTACCCTCGTTCTAGGAAGTATTATCCTGGAATCCCTACTCTTCCTAATCTTAAGTCTTGTTTCCCTTAATTTGCACAATAGGATCGTTTCCAGTTGTAGTCAAACATGATATAACTAACCGTTTTTGTTTTTTTAATATATTACCAAAACCATATTTCTTCAGAAATGTCTTGAATGAAACTTGTCAAAACAACGAGCTGTCTCTTTATATCCTTGGTTTATCTTGTAACCTGTCTCAACCCCCCCCCTTTTTTTTTATTTCAAAGTCTGTCAAATGGTTGTAGTTATTCGTAGTGTTTTAATATGCAAGTGGTACGTTGTATTTTAATTTTAAAATGTTAAGGAGGTGTGAGATCGCATCCTATGATTCGCGGTTCCACCAAGGGGCGGTGGGACTACTGCTCTGATAGAATCTTTTCTCTTAAGCTCATTGCATATTGATTCACCAGCGTGTGGGTCATATGGAATAAAACAATCAGTTATGGGCTCGAAGAATTAACAGATGTTTTTACTGAGAATATATGACACAAGTAGGTGGACCCATGTGTATGTATGTGTAGGTGGCCATCGATAACCTGTGTAAGGCCAACGAAGTCAAATGTATTTTTACACAAATCAATCATACGATTTAGTTGCAGAAGAGTGGACGATATAGATTTCGCTTGTTGCCTCACATTATCTCGAAGCGGTGACGATGTTCCTCCCAGAAGTTTTGAGAACTTTTCAATTCTTGAAGGAAATAATATTGTTAGAATTTCGAAGACATGTAGGCTATTTTAGCAAACTGATTGCATATATTAATATTCAGTGGTGATAATTTAAGAAGGAAAAAAAAAAAAAATCTGATAATGTCGATTCAGTTTACGGGCCCAAATATGGTTCTTGCTGTTTCGAGATTCCCTTAAAAGAATTAAAAGTTATCGTAAAAAAATTACTTCTGTGAACTACGATCTTGTGGTTCCCCCACACACAACACATACACACTGAGAATGTGGTCAATGTCTCGGTTCTATCTTCGTCTACACGCACGCACGCACTGCTTCATAAATGAAATCGAAATTGAAATTTAAAACTGTTCTTGCCATCATTTTATTTATATATATATATATATATATATATATATATACTCTAATGCTGGTTTTCGTTTCTAGAATAATTAATGAGTCCTAATAAAATTTTAGTATTTGTTTGAAAAGTTTTCGCTAGTATTTCAGTTTTATTAACACGAATATATTGAATCTAAACGGAAAACATGTCTATCAAATCGGCTGTAATCTTATCGTGAACCGTTTTAAGAATGTTGTGTGCGTATGTTTGTGAAGCTTCGAGAATCCATTTCCACCACTCCCGTCAGCTTCGAGCTGCCAAGCACTCCTTCACTTCCGTCTTCGTCATAATTTTCTATTCATAAGTATTTGAAGACATAAACACACGTGTCTTTATTAAATAATTTCATTCACCATCACATCTCTCTCTCGTGTCCCCTCCTTTGCTAAACTAAGATTATGAAAATTTCCAGTATAGTAGCAATAATGGTTATAATTTGGAGATGGAAAATCTAGCGATCCCTAGTGTCAGGATTTTGCCATTTTTCAATGTTAGTTGGGAGTGGATACTAGAAGCTTTATAAGCTTGGCTGCAGTTCCGCACATCCTGGTCTTTCTCTCCAGCTTTTAAACCGAATTTTCTTTGATGTCTACATTACATGAAACCAATCGTTATCTCCTTTTCTAAGTATTTCACTTTGAATGCGATGATGATGATGATGGTGGTGGTGGTTTTGTTGTTCAGCTGAAAACATATTCTCTTCTTTCCATCGAATACAGCTTTTTACGTCACGTGCTTACAAATATATGCGTTGTCAAGTCTTTTTTTTTTTTTTTCAAGGATTGATTACATTGTTTAATTCTTGCCTACACAGGATGACCATAAAGTCTGGATACATGGGATTATATCACTAATATTCCTTTTTTTTCGGTAATTTTTTTCTTCTTCTTCCGTAGTTGCATAAAATTATTGAAAATAACCATTTCCGCCTCTATGTATCTAGATTTTACGGTCACCCTACACACACGCGCGCGCAAAATCATTTTCAATTCGATATTCTTTTGCGTCTTTGTTTTAAACTTTTGTGCCAGACTTCTTTGTATTGAGATTTCAGATATTCTTTTGTAGTTCTAGAATTCCGAAGTTTGAGTGTGGCTTCATAATTCTAACTTGCCTGCGCAATTGAAAATTCATCGGTCACACGTCCAAAAAACGAAAACCAAAAAACCTTGGCTTTCTTTCGATGATTGCAACTTTAATCGAAAGAATGCCAAAACCTTTCGGGTTGTTTTGTTTATTTGTCGACATTTGTGTGTGTGAAGTCAGTGACCACTTCCGTAAATGTTACATAAACAAGATATTGACCTGGTTAGAATTTAGGCCATCCCTCACCCGAGAAGGTTTTATATTATGATCAAAATCGTTCAAGATTTTACCATTCTTGACTTTATCCGGGTATTGTATCCTTCTGCATTTTTTTGAAGACGGCAGGTTGTAATTTTCGGAAAATTTATTTAGTTTTTCATGTGATTATTGGCCGAGCGACATTGTTGGCTCCAAGTATCTGGTGGCCTTTGTGTGAAGAATGACATAAATTTTAGCTATTTTAATGGTCTTACTAATACAACCTGTGGATAACTAGCAGTTGAGTTGAGTCATACCAGTCATACGAAAAAATCGAAGCCATGTGTAAACGTTTGCTGGACAGAAGGAGTTATTTACGTGTGGCTTGCGTATATCAAAATAATAATAAAAAAAGACAATTTAGAACTTCTGGATAGAAATTATTCAATACAGGTCTATATTTAAGAGACGAGGGATTTACATTTGTCCTCATCTTGTTTGTTGTTAACACATCGTTTCGGCTGATATACCCTCCAGCCTTCATCAGGTGTCTTGGGGAAATTTCGAACTGGGGTTCTCATTCCTAAGGTATTTTTCGATGTTGTTATTATTCAGGTCACTGCTTGGAATCGAACTCGGAATCTTGGGGTTAGTAGTCTGCGCTCTTAACCACTATGCCATATGGGAGAAAAGTGCACCAAAAGTACATCTTTGTAAATTTGAAGGTGTTGTAGATTGTATGAAAAATGTTGTAAGCGCAGACGTAGTTGTGTGATAAGCAGTTTGCTTCCCAGTCGCACGGTTCCAAGTTCAGATGTGACGTTCGTGTCGTGCCAGTTGGTGGGTTCAAGAGAGGGAGATGAGAAGAGCCAAGGCCAGAAATTCAGCTGTCAGCTCACTTCTCCAGGGAACAATTTCCCATTGATGCGAAGAATGTTGGCAGGAAGTCTTGATGGTAAAGAAGGAGGCAAGAGAGTAAGTCCGAGCAGAGGGAATCTGACAAAGCCTACTAAAACTGCTCGGGGGTACTCAACAGGTTTTAAGATGATCTGGGGAAGGGCAAGTCTGCATCAGTGGACTGGATCCTAAAGAGGGAAGATGTTCTTTTGCATTTTTGAAAGACTCCAGACTCCTGTCATATTTACCTTCCAAATAAAAGTACAGAACAACAGAAGCCATTGATGCCACTGCTAACACAAGGAGTGTGGGGTGGGTGCAGTTCCTCATGGAGGGCCGACCTGAGGAGCAGCACAACACTTTGCTATGGTAAGGAAGTCGTTGATCTAGGATGAAGTGTGTGTTGCTCACAGGAGAAAAGCACAAGGGGTCTTTAAGTCACATGCGGTCAAGATGTTTTTGTTTAGGTAGGTGTGTTTACCTGTATACCTTCTATGCATGTGGGTGTGTGCATGAGTATTATGTCTTATGTATTGGATAACAATTTAAATGATTAAATGTCTGTGGTGAAATTCAATATATATTGTTGTGTCTGGGGAGATCCGTTCTGTTTCAATGCCTTATTAACATACACACCGGTTCAATTTCCATAGGTTTAACAGATATGTGCACCAACTAAATAATTATAGGCCTAGGTTTTATTTTGAGGGAATATTTTCAGCTGCTCACACATTGCAATCTCCTCTTTCTCTGCCATCAATGTATTCAGTTTTTTTGCTGCCCAAATCTTTCCATAACTTTGCCACCGTCAATTTATGTGCACATGCACATTCACTGTGAATGGATTTACTTGAGCAAAAATAAAGTACTCAGTAATATATGTGTAGAGTACATGGCATAATCAATGTGTGTGTGGGTGGGCGCTTGTTTCCCATGCATACTAATGCCCCCTTTTTTTTTCCATTACAGGGGACTATTTTCTATAGTGTAAAAACAAGTCTTCACCATATGTTGACTATACAAAATAGTCCAATATTAGAGCATATAACCTATGTAACAAAAAAAAAAAATAGCCATTAGTATGCACAGGAGGGAAACAAACCGACACTTGTACATAATTATTGTGCTGGCCAAGGTAGAAATGGCTACGAATTTACACACTTACCTGCATGTGCACTAATACTCAATGCAGCTTCTATAGAGTCACTTTCATTATTGAATATTATATATATATATATATATATATATATATATATATACACACACACACATACACACACACACACACATACACACATATTTCATATTATACAGACAAGAAGGTAATATTTCAGTTGCATTATAACCATGCAAACAGCAGAACGATTGGGTATTATTACCCTTTTAAGATGGAAAAAAGTTGCCAACAGCCATGGTGGGACAACTTTTTTCTGTCTTATAAGAATAATAATACCCAATCTTTTTATGGCTATCATGCGTTTGAAATATTACCTTTTTGTCTGTATAATACAATATACACGTGACACTTTTAAAAACAAAATAAAAGTTTGTTTACATATGTTGTTTATATATGTGTATATGTGTGGCCTTGTGAATTCTGTGTCTCGAGAGAGGATGATGGCACCATTTCCAGAGACTATTTTGACCTCACACATTCCACCATAGCAGTGATGAGTCACCTTGTTTGTTTGTTTTTTTAGAGCTCACACATTTGTTGACTGCTGGACTTGAAATTTAAAAAATTCAAATGAGTTCAACCACCACTGGTCGTATCATGACAGGCGAGCATAGGGGGAGGTCTTTCTGCACTGGGATAAATATATATCTGGCTGTGAGTTAGCAGTCCAGATACAGTGTCTCGTAGCAGAGAAGTTGACAAAACATTGATTGGAGGGATGACATTTCGTCAGTAGACTTCGTTAATGCGTGCTAACATAAAAACATGTTCAAACATTGACAGATGATCTATTAAGATCTTTTCCTATTCTCGTGGCTTCTCTTGTCTTTATTTCTAGTGTACTCTTACAGTGACTGTGTCAACTGATTTATTAATAAACTACTTCTTATATATCATGATTATTGTATGTCTGTAGCTCCAGTGGAACCAGTTAGACAAGATTAATAATGGATGCCATTGATGTTAGGAACTTTTACTTGGTCTTTTATTTTCCACTTGCAGTTAAGGTGTGATTACCTGATGCTAAGAACCCATATGGGCTTGTAACCCAAGTTTCACTCTTGGTCCCTACAGTTGTCTATTCACTTCCCTGGAGTACAATTTAAGGTGCTGGGCTATTATATTGCCATAAATTCAGATTTAGCCAGTGTTATTGAGCAAGGGCATCTAACTCTGCTTTCTCTAGTTTGAAGAAAATACTGGTGACATATGGTAGGAATGGCACCAAGGCACCCCCAATCTGGGTTCAAACCAAGCCACTCCCAATCTGCATTCAATTTACCACTGAGCAAATAAGCCTCTCTGTTCCGTGTTGATTTTGATTCTACAAGTTATCATGGAATTAGGTTTTCATTTGAAGTTACCTCCACCAATAGTGTCAGACACTTCTCTCCCTCGTTCCATTTTTAGAATGTTTTCTGTGACTGGATGCCTTTCCTATCACCAACTACTTTACATGGATGTACAGAGTGTATTTTACTAGAGAAATTATGCCCACCTCAACAACACTAACAAGATAAGCTGTGGATTATAGTAGATTATGAGTATTACTGAGGATTACTTGTAACCATTTTGATCCTCAGTTTTTTTTTTGGTTTTGGGAATAGAAACTCTCAATTATACTTTTGTCTTGGATGAAAATAATCTATACCTGTTTTACTAGTATAGTGCTGGACTTGTTGCTCAAAGAAGAACTCCTGAAATAATTTTTTCCTGTATGTGTTCATTGAAATCCACTGCAGGTATTTTAAGGTGTGTTTGAGAAGTTCACTTAATTCTACACACTTTGAGAAACACCTCTTCTGGGAATATTGCCTAAAAATAGACTGGTATCCACTCAGAGGGAAGATTTACTTCTCATTTATTTCATACTTTAAAATTAGAATGGCTTTCTTCTTCCTAAAGAAGCCTCAGGAAGTACACTTTTATATATAAAATAGGGTTGGTTCAGCCCATGATCTCTCTCACTTATATATAAACCCCCACACACACACCTTGGGTGTCATATTGCTAATCTTTATATATCCAGGAAGTTTTGTTAGTTGCTTTTCATAATGCTCTTTTACCAAAGTGTATTTAAGAGATGCTATGAAAACGATTCCCCTAATTAATTTATGAAAGAGATAATTAGTATTTCTAATTCTGTAATGATCATATTCTCACCCTCTGCTCCAACTTGAAGGAATAAAGGAAATCTACCAGCATTAATGGTCGATAGATATCAAACAACAAGAATAATATATACAAAAATAATAGAGTAGTCATAGAATAATTCCATTCTTTCATTTGCAAGTAGAAACATGACTATACATTATACACTGTCTTATTGTAACAAGTTCTGTTGTATTAGCAACAAGAGGGGAAGGGTAAGGGATTGTTTCTGGAGTTTTGATTGTCCAGACCTAATGTCTATAATGTGTTATGTAGCTAACATGACCAAAGCTATAGAAGCATTGGGTAAGTCCTGCTCTTATCCTTTCAATACTGTTAAAATATCCAGTGGTTTAAGTTGTATAAGCCACTACATGACTTTCTCCAAGAGTTTTCTCTCTAATCAAAAGGAATCTGTATTTATTAAAAATTCCAAGATAAACCATGAATGTAATAGCTTTCAATTCTAGAGGTAAGTTCCAAAAGTTTAAACTAGAAAATTTATACAAAAGACATTTTAGATAAAATTCTATCGATATTTGGAGTAGTTAGATCAGGTAATGTACAACATTCAGTTTAATGATTTTTAATTGAATTTATTAAATGAATCTAATAATAGGAATAATGAAATTAATGTTGAGTGCTGGTCTTGTGAATTTGAATTCAGATTTTATGTATGCTTAGCCAGTTTTGTGATTTGCTAAAACATCAACTTAAGAAGGATTTCTTGTTTCGATATCTGCTTTGTATGGACCCAGTCCACTGACATGTAAATCGGCATTTTAGTGTTATAGCTAATGTTTTGGTTTAATTAAGTCTTTCTAATAAGTTGAGCCGTGACAAAATGTTTGCACCATGGCTTTCAAAATTTCCTCTTAGCATGCATGCAATATGAATGAACTTTATTCTTGAACAAAGCACTTAGTATGTCTTTTGAGACAAATCTGGCTGCATTTTCATTTAATAACAGCTGTGGTTCAACATGTTGCTGAAGAATATCTCAAGAACATAAGCTGTTATTTGAGTTTACAGATCCTTCACATTTGTTTAGGATGAGGTAAAGAAATGAAAAATGTATTGATAATGGCAATGACCACTTCTTAACTTTGCTATTTATTACGAGTTGGAGATATATTCTTGAATGTTTAAAAAGAGTTATAATAGTAAACACAGTGTTGGTTTCCAGCTAATTTAGGACTGTTTCACAGAAACCTTTTGCTACCAGTATTGTTTCTTGAAACTTTTTTTAATTTCATTATTGTTTATAAGTGATGAATTAAAAATTTGGTAATTACCAGTTAGGGAATGTAAAAGATTGTTGCAATGTGATTTACAAGCTGGCCAAATCGGGTCTAAATATTTTGTTTTATGTTTGAACTGGTTAGATCCTGCCTGGCCTTTCATATCTACTCTACAATGTCATTCTAAAAATACACAATCACATCACTGAAATCTCAAAAAGCTATGAGATAATGCATGATTAATTCAAAGCTATGTGAATAAATAAACATTACATTTGACCAAGTGATCTGAATGCTAAAGGGTTGATAAGGTCACACCTTGTTTTGTTGTATTTATATATTGTGCATTTAAATGATTTTTCAGTTTCTGTTAGCATCTAACTCTTAGTTAAAAATCTATTTTCAAATATCTTTCTTTCAGGGTAAATTTTTTTTTTAAATTATCTCAACTGCACGTTGGTGTTTCCTTCCAACAACAAGCAGCATACTGGACGGACATAAAGAAGAGGGTGGTGTTTCCCGACGCTCCGGAGGACGGTGAGTTTTTATGAAAATCCTTTTTGGTTCCTCTGGATTTGTTTAATCCAGACTTTACGATATTTAGTCTTCAGACTTTTGCTTGGTTACCAATATGTCTTCAGACAGAGGAGTCATAACATTGGCAGTAACAATTCATTGGTTCCTGTTGAACCATACAGAAACCATTCTCTCTACACAACTCTCTGACTGAATGAAAGAGTGTTGTTTTTTTTTTGTTTGTTTACTTTTTAAAAAAAACAATGAATCTTCCTATTTTTCAGATGGAATCCACCTAGTAAACAACGAGATGGTCTTTCAGTTGATGAGAAAAATGATCTGATATTCCGTAAGGCCAGAGGGTATGTTTGATGACTTGCATTATGTAAACGAAAGTTAAAATTTACAATCGTCACCCACTTTTGTTTTTTTTTTCTGAGTAGAGGTTCTTTATATTTTAACTCAACTCAATGTGTGAAAATATATTTGTTGTGAATGCATAATGGAAAGAAAAGGAAAATTTATACTTTTTAAGTCTGCTGTCATCATGATAGGTCTTTTCTGGAACAGTATATAATTTAAAGCTGTATTTAGTCACTGGCAAATGATCTTCCAGAAAGTATTTGAGTCAGTGAGATACTGGAGAAAGGCTATGTATAAAATAGAATAAAAAATTACGTGCTTGTGACAAAACCAAACATGAGACTGAAGCAGTGTTGCCTATATGTATACAAGTTTCCACTCTCCACAATATCAGTATTTAATGTAAGGGAAAGGCCACCAACTTGGACAGATCACACAATTTGGCACCAGTGTCATCACAAAAGTTGTTGGAACAACACAGGGCTGACACAGATACCAAAACCATTCTGCCAATCCAATGCCCTGGGTTAATGCTTTTGTTTCAATCCCAAAAGGTTAAAAGGTGAAGTTGACCTCAATGGAATTTGAAATCAGAGCGCAGCTCGTTGCAACAAATTTATCTAAAATCTTTGGAAAATTAAAAATATTTGGATTGTTAACTTAGATATTGACAATTATTAAGTCTATTGTTTATATTTATGTCATTAAATGACCTTTTCTATTTTAATTATATCTTAAATGATGTGTCAAAATGCTAATAGGAATTGTAAACTATAAGAATGTGGTTGCAGCATATTAACCTGCTTGAAGCCATCTTTAGTTCCATGATACAAATTCTTTGTTTTTAAAATGATGTAAATTAAAATATTGCACCAAGATTTCATGTTAATTTATATTCCAAACACTAGCTCAATAACAACACAATTATTTTAATAAATTCTTCATTAATTGAAACAAAGACAATATGTTTCAACATAAATGACATCAAAAGGGGCATTTGTGGAATATTGATGGAATAAAATTGTGACTGTAGATTCAGGATGGGAAATTGTGGTGGATACACCCTTGCGGTTAATTAAATTTTAATACCTTTTTTTAAGCAATAGAAAAAGGATTTTTTTTCTATATTTCATCTCTTTGAGTGATTTTGAAGGGAGAAGCAAGATAAAACTTGATATTTGAAAATCTGCTTTAACACTTCAGCATTTAATCTGGTCTCATTTGGCTCGAACTAGCCAGATCCTACCCTTATAATGTCATACTAAAAATGATTAATCATATAGTTGAAATCTTGAGGCTATAAGATTATAAGATAATGCATGATTAATTCAAAACAATATATATAAAGAAGCATTACATTTGACAATAATCTGAATGCTAAAGAGTCAAATTGGTTCTGACTGTTTTACTTGATTGAATAGTTAATTACTAAATGTAATTTTACAAACAAAAAATTTTTATTTTTTATTTTTGTAGAATTCTCAATAAACTTACTCCGGAGAAGTTTGATAAGTTAAGTTTGGAGCTTCTAAATGTTGGTATTGACTCCCAGCTCATCCTTAAGGGAATTATTCTTCTGGTAAGGACAAATGTATTTGTTTAATTATAGATTTTTTTTTTTGTTTCTTGAATTTGAATGTAATTCTTCTTGTATTTTTAATATTGTTTTTCAGATAATTTTGGAAATTATAAAGAATTTAATGAGAATTTAGTGAAATAAACTTTAAAATGGTGTTTGAAACATAACTTTGTAGTATGTTCTTATAAATTTGTGATGGAATGTTTTACACATCAACACACTTCAGAGTAGATAGGTTGGCATGGACAGGTGGAAATAGATAAAAGCTGTTTGATTGAGAAGCAAGTTTTCACACTGGCACAATTGCTGTGCTACTTGATCATGTAGTCACTAGTTACGAAAACTAGCTCTAATCAGTTTTATCCTGGAGCAGTGCAGATTACTTGCCTTCTTGTTAATCAAAAGATGCCTATTCTAGATGATTCAATGATTAATGGAAGATCCCAAGTTTAAACGTATTTGTATGAACATTGTCCAAGTGGTTTAAATTCTGTTCCTGCTAATAGCATGGAAATGGATGAAAAATAATTTAGAACATTGACCGAAGAAATAAAAGGAAATGGATTTTAAAATTCTTGTTACTTAATCAGATTGTTTTTTTTAAAAAAAGCTTAAAACTTAATCTAGCTTAAAATAACTGGATTAACATTGACTATTTGTTAAAGAAAAAAAAAAAGTTTTCAGTTTTAATGTCAGATTTAATGTTACTTTGTTGAATTGAGATTTATTTTAAAAAAATGGAAGCATAGGGCTGTGGGGCTGTTGTTAGGATTAAAGAAATTAAAAAAGCAGTTTATATCTTGGTTTATTCAGTGTGAACTGAATTAGTGGACTGTTTTCAAGGTATGATGTAGACGTACAGTAACAATGAACTACTACTACTGCTCTATCCCCTCCTACTTCTGGCCTTTGGAATGAATAACACTAACAATATATGTAAAAAAAAATATTTTTTTAATGAATTTATTCCAATCTTGTAGGTGTGGGATTACATAACCATATGTAATTATTTTAAAGTAGAAAATGCTTAAATTTATTTGAATTCGGTGAATACAAATTTATTTTTTTAAGGTTCACAAATACGACAAACTTAATGTGTTTTTTAAAACTCAGATTTTCAGATAATTACCATTGTGAATTGGTTCCGATTACTTCAGATTCTGAAAGAATTTTGTCTGTGTTATCTTTGTCAATGCTGGATTTAAAAAAAGAAAAAAAAAGCATTGAAATCTATTTTGTTTATTTTTCTTTTCATGTTAGACAAGATCAGTTAGAAAAATAACCCACTTCTCTTTGATTTTTACAGATCTTCGAAAAAGCCTTAGATGAGCCAAAATATAGTTCACTTTATGCACAGCTATGTCACCGTCTTTGTAAGGACGCTCCAAATTTTGATCACTCTTCCTCTAAAACTATTGTAAGTTTTACTCTCATTTTCGTTCTCTTCTATCCTCCTGTTCTTTATTAAATCATTATTTTTAAATAATAATTTTCTTTTTCATATTTAAAATACATCTAAAGTCTATCATTCAAAGTTTGTTGCTTTCGATAGTTTTCACAAATTCTAATAATTGTTATGACTAATGTTGGTTTAGTTTGCTTCTGTAACTTTGTTTTGCATTAATATTTTTAGACTTTTCGACGTCTACTCTTAAATAAGTGCCAGGATGAATTTGAAAACCGATCCCGTGCTACCGAAGGTAAGCAACTTTTTTTTTTTTTTTTTACATTGTGTGTGTTTGTATTTAAAATGTGAGAGATTATAATTTTTGACTTTTCAAATTTTTCTCTGGTTGGTTAAATAGAATTTGAGATGTGGCTTTAGGTAGGGTCGTCTAGCTATAGAAACCACGCCTAAGCTGACATTGGAATATGAGACCCAAATGTCTGATAACATTTATATATCCTGTCTTTCATCCCAACCATCATTTTAAAGATGCATTTTGTTAATTTGAAAGTTATTTATTTTCAGCATTTGATAAGAAAGATGGCCCCCTCAATGATGATGAAGCAGAGCAATACCATCTGGCTAAACAGAAAATGCTGGGCAACATCAAATTTATTGGTTAGTTGAAATATTTCATATTTATTTATCACGTTTTGCTTAAGTAAAATGTGTTTGTTCTTGGTTGTATAAAAAAACAAAAAATTTAAACTCCATTAATATTTTATTCTCTGTTTAAAATCGTATTATGTGTGGTTTTCTGTTTTGTAAATGGATTGATGGATCCCCTTTTACAAGTAATGTGTTTATATTAAGCTGTGAACCAGTTTGTACCTCTGGGTCCATTAAACTGGAGCCTATTCTAGTTTCCGTAGCCTTGAGAGCACAACTTCACTCCCTCCCCCTAATAGGATGCCTACTTGTTGCTCCCCACATCCAATTGCTGGTATTCAGTTTTAGCCGAATGGACTGAAGCAATGTAAAGTGGAAGTGCTTTATCTTGCTCAAAGCCACAGCATATTGTCTGGTGCGAGAAGCAATCTGCAGTCTAATGATTTTGAGCTCAAGACCCTTAACTCATAGCCCCTGCATCATCATGGGCCTCAAGCTTTTTAGGTTAACTAATAAAAATTCAAAAAAAGTTTTTCTATTTTATTTTGGTAACCCACTTTTTCTAATTACTGTCAATTAAGTGCAAGATCAAATGAGATAATTAGATTGGCTGTAACAAACATCTTCATATTAATAAATACTTTTATACTAAATATGTCAACAACAAGTGAATAAAAGTAATGATATCTTAATATAAATGAATTGCAGGTGAACTTGGCAAACTGGAGATGCTGCACGAGGGCATTTTGCACAAATGCATCAAGCAGCTTCTGGAAAAGAAGAAAAACGTCCCCGTTAAAGATATGGCTGAGGACTTGGAGTGTTTGTGCCAGATAATCCGTACTGTAGGCCGACGCCTTGACTCTCTTGAGGCTAAGGTAATTATTGTTCTTTTTCTTTATATTTCTACTGTTTCTGATTACCATACTGCTGCAAAATGGATCATCTTCCTTGTATATTGTTATCAATAATCTTGTGTTGACTTCTAATATAATCTCTTCTAGTTGTCACCGAAAATCCAACGTAAGAAATTTGAGTGCTGGGTCCTTACTTGATACTAAATTTTGGCTATATTAACTAACTCCATTCTAGGTTAATAGAACTAACATTTATAATTAACTTAATATGGTCAGGACTATGAGATAGTGAGAAAACTCTTTCAATATACCCACTCTCTATTTCAATAGTTTTGAAACTGTTATTTGTAGATAGTTAATTAGGGAACCTAATGATGTTAGATTTTTTTACCGGAAATTAAAAATATGTTAATTTGTAGCTAATGGAGAATCATCTGTCTGTAACGCCTTTACTTATATATATTAACTTTTTTTTTTTTTTTTTTTTTTCTTCCATGGAAAGTGAATTACTAAAAAAAAATAATTTAATTTTTCAGGCCTGGATGGATAAGTACTTTGAGCGAATTAAGAACTTCGCTTCTAACACAGAATTGCCCTCAAGAATTCGCTTCATGCTTCAAGATGTTGTTGAATTACGGGCCAACAAGGTAGTTATATACATTTTTTGGGTTTTTTTTGTTTTCCATTTGTCATAATAGTTGACTTTGATAATTTTATGCTGTTAAATATAGTTATTTGATACATTTTTGATGTCTATTATTTTTCTCCCAGTGGGTACCACGGAAGGTGCTTAGTGATCATGGACCAAAGACAATATCCCAGATACGACAAGAAGCTGCAGACGTAAGCATGTGTACTTTTTTGTTTGTTTATTTTATCTAATTATAATCAAGCTTTTTTTTTTTTTTAACAAATATTAGAAAGACTTACTAATATCTGCAATGAAAGTATTAAATTCAGATATTTTATTAAAAAAGTAAAATAAATAAATAATGATATAATTGAGAATTGCTGTGTCTAGTAATAAATTTGAACTCTCATTTTAATGACTTAACAATCTGTCTCTTGTAAACCTAATTTGGAAATTATAAAAGCAATAAGAAAGTTGAGCAAATTCTGCTTGTTATAATGAAAAAATAACTGAATGAATCTTAAGGCAGGAGTTACTTCTCCTTTATTTATATACTTGTCTTGAGAAAACATGGGACTTTGAGCTCTCTTTAGCTACATATATAGATGATTCTGAAGACGTAACCTAACCCAAAGTTTTGAAAAATAATGTGCAGTTAGGAACAAACAAAAAAGGCAACAGAATCAATATTATTTCTGGGATAAAATATTTCACCCCACCCAAGTATTGAAATGTTCTGATGTTATGTATCTTTAGTTTTATATTTCCCTTTCTAACTTTTTCCCTAGGAGTTTGGAATATACCTTGGTCTTCCAGATGGATCGGGGCGTACTGGTGGGCCTACTGGTGGTTTGTTTGGATCACGCATGATGAACGGAAATATGGGACCATGCCACAGAGGGGGATTGGCAGACATATTCAGTGCTGCCCCTACTGGATTGCTTAGTAAGTATAACAAATCTGGAATATGTTTAACAAAGATATCTAATAATGTAAATTGTGTTACTAAAATTAGTGATTTCACCAGGTAAATGCTTTTGGTGTTAACTTTGTGTTCTTGGAATGTTTAGCCTTTTAAGAACAGTGACCCTGACTGATTTTCAAATGAACTAAGATCATAAATAATACATTTAGTGGATTTTTAACCAAATCATTTAATTTCTGAGGTTGTAAACATGTCAGATAGTGGTAAAAGACAGCATTGATTAATCTAGAAGGAGAATGGAATTAATGTTTTCTCCTCTTCCTCCTTTTTCCAAAATTTTTAAGAGCTGCTGACCCAATTAGTCATTCTCATAACTAAAAGCCTATTGACTCTTTAGTTTTGTTTATTCTGATTCAGGTGTTCCGTATCGTAATGGTGGAGAAAAATTGCTCATTTTGGACATGTTTTCTCTTGTAGATAACATTGGTACTGGGCCAGGTGTAATTCAAGCAGATGGATTTTTGTCCGGTTATTCTATGAATATGGGCAGGAGAGGTAGTCAGCCAACACCAGGTGAGTGGATTTCCCTTTTTCGAATGTGAGATTATTCAAATTTTTCTTGGCATCATTTTGATACCATGTATTTAAAATTAATATTATCCAATGACAGCGTTCCAGCTGTTTTATTATATTTGTAGCCTTGATTGTCTTACTTCAATGTGGGTCTTTTCTTTTTTCTTTGCTGAGAGGCAGAAACTGATGAGTGAGGACCAAAGTAGGCATGGTTGTGTGGTTAAGATGTCCATTTTACAACAACCACGTGGTTTCAAGCTCAGTCCCATTGCATTGCACTTTGGGCAAGTTTCTTTTGTTGTAACCCTGGGCTAACAAGTGCTTTGACAATGAATCTGCTTGACAGGGACTGTCAAGAAGCCCATTGTGTATAGGGACGTGTGTGCATAAGTGTCTCCTTGTCTTGGCATTGTGCTTTGATTTTAAACAAATGTCACTGTCTTACAAATGGTGTCGACTTGGAATCTTCTTTGTGAACCTGTCTGGCCAGTTTAGTGAGATTACAAAACGTTTCTTAAACCGTTTTGTTCTCATATTTTTGTTGAAATATGTAGACTTTGTTTCACTTGATTTTGAAAATAATGAGGAATTTAGTAAAACGTTTTTGTCCTTATTAAAAAAAAAAATCAAGTTGGTGTATGGAACGTGAATTAATCTGAAATCTTGATAGTTTTTAATTTGAATCGCTTTAAAAACAAGAAGTTTGTATCTTAGAATCATATATGGTTTCACATTGGTTTTCTTTTCTTGTACTATGCTAAATGATGCAAATCGCAAAATAAACAAAAATAAACATTTCTCTGTAAATTAGGGTTTCATTCAACTAATAAACAATGGAAGAAAGCAAATATTAATCTTGCAGACATTCCTGTCATTTTCTTTGTAGGTAACTTTTCCAATCAGTTCAACAATAGACGCATGCAAGACAATAGTGCGGGTGGTCCAGTTGGAAACAGCATTGGATTTGGAATGGGTGGTGTTGGTACAGGTACCAGCCCCAGATCTACCAGACGAGTCAACCCACAACAAACATCAACACCACCGATGTTTCAAACTCAACAAAACCACCAATCTCTTCCATTGGCACCAATGCAATCACCATTATTGGCACAGCCGCCTTTAAGCTCTGTGCAAAGGACACCAGGTCAGTTTCTTTCGCCTATTTTATTTAACAAGCCACTTGTAGTATTATTATTAAAGGGGGTGAGCACGCCAGGTAAAATGCTTAAATGTAAAATACTTTCCCTTTGTTCAATCAGATATTTACTGATCACACTGAAGATTGCACTTAGAAAATATATTTCGCATGTGTTTTGCATATAATCAGCCCTTCTTAAGAATAATAATAAATGTCTCTTCAGATTTTTTTCATCTGTATCAGATAATGATTACAAAAGTGAAGGAATATTTAATTTAAATATTTTCATTCTCTTGCCAGCCTTTTCAGCACCTGGAAGAGATTTGCCGCAAAGATTTATGCGAATGAACATGCAGCCACCAGTTGTACCGGAAAAACCAAACTCAGGACCTGAAGACATCAACCTTCGACCATACAAGCCATTTAACATGTTACGTCCATCAGTGCCAAACATGCTGTCTAAGCCTGTTCGTCCTTTGATTGGGACGCCACAAACAACTTTCCAGCCTCCATTATATGACATGGGATCAAATCCTAATCCACACTTGATAAACAAGCAGGCAAGAATTTGGATTAACATTTTAAACTCTTAATGTTTAGGTAATCTGTATTGACACATCATAAGCACAAATACGGAGAATTTTGATTCCATTTTGTGCAGTTGAGGTCAGAATTAAGCTGAAAGTACTGCCACTCTTGTATCAGCATCAAATATTAAGTTTTGGCTGGAGAACCTGTTCTGGCCTTTCATGGAATATGCAAAATTCTATACTTAACATGGGTAGGATGGAATTTGTTGAGGCAGATTTTCTATGGCCAGAGGCTCTTCTTGTTGCCAACCCAACACACACTGGGCTTCTTTCACTATCTGTCTACCAAATTGATCCACAAGTTTTGGGTCAATCTGAGGCTATACTAAAACACTTTCCTCAAGTTGCCATGCTGTAGGACTGAACCCAAAACCCTGTGGTTGGAAACTGAACTTCTTAACCATGCAGCCATGCCTGCACCTAGCTTTATAATTTATTTTAAGCTTTATTATTTCATTGTTTTTATTTGTCATTCTTCATATGCATCTATTTATATCAGTGTAGATATGTATTTAAATGATATCTCATTAAATTTTCAGCCTCAAATTACCATCAAGCAAGCTAATCCAGAAAAATCTAAATCAGTCAAAAAAGCACCACTTACCAAAAAGGAGCTTGAAAACAGCATGGTAAGTTTTCTTTTCATTATCTAGCATTTTTGACTTCTATATTGCACAGCCTCAGTAATATTAGTTTAGAAATTGTTTTTGTTGTGGTTATGTAATAATTATAAAACTGTATGTAAAATGGTTGTTGGTTTTGCTTGCTGACTTCTGGTAGCCATAAGCAAGAGCTGTGTTGTAGGTCAGAGACCAGTGATTTTATCCACATCTGAAGGTATTCACTCACAAATTTATAAAGCTACCACACACACACACCATAACCTGTAATAGTTGTTGTAATTGATTTTAGAAACCAAAGCAGACATAATTGTATTATGGCTGTATTAAGTGTTGGCTTATATCTGAAAATTTGGTCATTTTGAAAAAATTCTGATGTTCAAAAAGTATATAAGCCAAGGAAATGGTTAGCTTGGAGACTTGGGACATAGAACTTTTCGCGAATAGAAGTGAATAGAAATAAATGTATATTTAAGAAAACTTACACCACATAGTGTAAGAAAACGTGTGGAATAATTGTGTAAATATTTCTGTTGCTTGCTTTGTTTGTTCTTTACATCAGTAAATATTGTTTCATTTCTCCTTTTGAAGACTTCCTTACTTGATGATTACTTTAATTCTGGAGATGTTCAAGTAGCAACCAGTGCAATTAAAGATTTGAATGCTCCAAATAAGTAAGTATACATGTTGATTTTTATAACCTACTAATTATTGATGGATTATCTAATTAGGAGCGTTTAATCTGTTAATTAATCTAGAATAAATTGATATTAATGCACTGCTATATTTGGGTCTTTGTCCTTCACCATTCATGTAGCGTCACTCGCACAGGCTTCCTTTATATTGTCATTTGATCAGCGGAGGGAATCTTTTTGCATTACTGTTTCATTCCAGTTGGATGGTTTGAAAGAAGCTATCACGCTCCTGTGTCTGCTTTGTCCTGGTTTCTGTGCCAACCACTTTACAGTGGGTAGTGGATGGTTTTTGCATGGCACTGATACCAGTGAGGTCACCAAGTCACTTGTATGACAGGTGATGAGGGGTTTAGAGTATGGGGTGGAGGGTCAGGAATTGGTGTCTTGCTGTAAAAGCGATATACATGGTATATATTACCCAATTTATAACCAGACTTAAACTTTTGTGTTGATGTAAAGAGTATAAAGGAGGACAAAAGACTGGGTAGAGTGCTGGTGGTGACCTGTTTGTAATTTAAATTCTTCACAAGATTTATTCCAAGTCCTGGCTTATTTATAACTCTTGTACATAATTGTTTGATTCTAGCTAAGTTCGTTTGTAATTGTTTGTCAATAAATTTGGTGTTTGTTCTAAAATCTGTTCCTATTACATTTCACCATAAAAAAAAAAAAAGAAAATATTAAGTTTATATAAATTTAATTTCAGGTTTATCTCCGATAGCATTTACAAAATGATGTTAAACAATGTGGACAAATCGGGTGAGTATTTATAATTGTATTTCTAACGATAGCTACAATAACTATATTAATTGTAATTGTTGAAAGCAAGGGATTACCTCTCACAACTACTCTACAATGTCACTCTAAATATAAACAATTATATCATTGAAATCTTGGAAGCTATAAGATAGGTAATGCACAATTAGCTGAAAACAATGTAAACCAACGATAAGCTGGACATTGAAAGGTTGAATGTGCTTCCCTTGTTTAATGTTTTAAAAGAAGTTTTCACTTTATTTTCCAGATACTGAAAGAGAGAAAGTCATGAATCTTATAGTTGGCATGAAACCAGAAAACCTTGTAACATCAGAAACTTTTATGGGAGTAAGTAAAGATTAATATTTTTCAAGCTGTTTAATGTTTACATTTATAAAATCATTATTACCACCATAAATGAAGGATGTTATTACTTACATGGTTTATAGTTTTATCCACAAAAAACCTCTCGCTTCATAAAATGTTTAATAGCTTTTATAGCTTGGGTTACGTCATGCAGCTGATTTCTAAAAAAGAATGAAATGGTGCTATACACTATTCCTAATTTCAAATTCAAACTTCTAATCCTACTAAATAGTATGGATAGATAATTATCTCCCTTGTACTTAATTCCCATTAGGGGACTCCACATGTTTGAAAGTTTCTAACATTTTAGTAAAAATGTCAAGAATTTGTCATTTTGTGAAAGAATGCTTTATTCTTATGGCTTTTTATCAATTTTTTTTTTTTTTTTTTTGTGCACATGTTGATTGTATTTTATGATGTCTGTTGTAGGCTTACCGCAGCCTGCTTGAGAAACTTCAAGAACTGGAGACTGACGTTCCATTGATTAAATCCTATGTGGCCAGTTATGCAGCGCATGCGATAGGAGGGAATGTTATCAGCCTATCGGATCTCGCTGAAGTTTTGGACAAAGGAGCCCACTATCCACTCTTCCTTATTTCTCTACAACAAATGCACAAGCAGAAGGACAAAGAATGGCTAGTGAATGTCTTCAATGAAAGTAAGATAAACCTGCAAGACATGTTACCTGGTAAGGCCAAACGGTTTGGGTTTTTTCGGTTTTTTTGTTTGTTTTTTTTCCTTTTGTTGGTTGAAATTTTCAAGTTGTAATTTAGATTTTTATATAATGAATCTATTTTATGATCATGAAATTATTTTACTTAATTCATTATGATTAATGTGTAAATTCTTTTATACATTAAGATATTCAAGACAGAAAAGACAACCGTCTGAACCATATATTATTATTATTACTTATCATGGTACTTATACACTTTTGTACCACGAGAGAGGTCACCATGTTATGTTTGTTATAATAAGGCATTCTGTGTATTGAAATGGCAGGGTGCACTTTAGAATTTACTGAGTGTCTAGTATACAATCAGTTGTATGGTATGCAATCCTCTCAGTGGCTTGTTTCTCTTTTTCTGTCTCAAATAGAATCTTATAATGCTTGATATTTAATACTTTACATTTCAAATATGTTCTAGTTCATTTATTGAGGACAATGGTTTATTAAGAAGCCTAGTTTCAAGAAGTTTATTTCATTTAGTTCTCAGTGAAATGAGAATTATAAACTTATGGTGATGTTGCGTACTTTTGACTCCAGATACTCTTTTTTCTTCTTCCTCTCTCAACCAAGAAAACGACCAGAGTAAAGAGAAAATGATGGAGATTTTAGAAGACAGGGGTCTTAGCTTTCTATTTCCTCTTCTCCGTATTCAATCTGAACTTTGGAAACAAATCCAGACTGACCCCAGTGCCACAGCAATTTTTAAATGGATCAAGGACAAAGTGCAGAATGACCTGCACCAAAGCCCTGGTTTTGTTAATATTCTTACCACAAGGTTAGAAGACATTGTTTTAATATCTTTTTTTTTTTTTAATTTCTCTCTATTTAAAATACACCTAGAGTGTTTCTCACAAGGTGATCTTGTTCCACAATTGTCACAGGCATAGTTGTGTGGTTAACAAGTTCGCTTTGCAACCTCATAGTCTTGGGGTTCAGCACCCCCTGTGAGTGAATGTTGGTAGCGAGAAACTGGAAGCTTTGTGTGTGTCTGTGTGTATGCATATGCAACTGTGTTTGCCCTACCCACCATTTGACAACTGGCATCAGTTTGTTTACATTTCAGTAAATGGTTTGGCACAAAGTGACTGCTAGAATATGTATCAGGCAGAGAGTAAGTCCTGGGGGCAATTTATTGGACTAAACCCCCTCAAGGCAGTGCTCCAGCTTGGTTGCAGTCCAATGACAAGTAAAAGAATGATTGAAAATGTTTCACAGGAGAATTTAACATAAAATCTTTCCCTTCAGTCTTTGTGAACAAATTATTCGGTTTTGCTAATGGTGAATAATTTTTCTTCCAAAGTTCTCTAAAGAGAATATTAAAAAACTTAATCTCATTGTCTGTAGTAATCTTTGTACAGTAATTTCAGATAAGATTAATAATTGCTATTTGAAAGCAGCTCTTCTCTCTCCTTTTTTTTTAAATTGTTGCAATTGATGATTGTAACTGTTTCCCAAATATATTTACAATATTTTTTTAAATTTTATTTTCAGCATTCTAAAATATATTACAAAGGCATCAACATTATCAGAAAATTGTGACCCCAGTATACCACCAGAAAAACATTTGGTTGAGAAAGAAAAAGACATGTTGGATAAACTAAAAGTAAGATTTCTCTTCTTTTTGTTTTCTCCAATTGTATTTAATTAGCTCTAATATCAGTGAGGGCAAACATTTGAATGATAAACTCTGATTTTTGTTCTTGTTTCAAATCCTGTCAAGAGAGAGAGAGAAAATAAGATTTCGAAAATAGTTTCAGATTAAACAATATACTCAGCGTCATTTAAATTTTAAGGTTTCTGGAATGTATTTTACTCATGAAAGTAAACTAATCATTGTTGTCCCCTTTTTTTTTTTGTAGGTTGTCCTTCAGCAATTTCTTCATGACCACATAGACCTTCAAGTTGTTGCCCTATATGCATCTCAGGTGTTTTGTTATATCAACCAGTTTCCAAAAAGTAAGTCATTGCTTACAATTTATTCCATGTTTGATGTAAAGTTGATTTTAGCCGTACAAGAGTCTAAATGTTGAGGTTTTATTTTGTTTTGAGGTTTTGTCTATTTTATCATCACATCTACTTTTTCATGCTTGCATGGGTCAGAGGGGAATGTCTGGACAGATCCTCTTCCTGTGGCCAACTCCCACCTGTAAACAAGTGAAGTGATCACACAACACAGTGAAGCCTGGAAATGCTTTTATAGTGGACTTCACAAACAAATGATGCTGTAGTAAGGCCATTGGTTATAAACCATTGAGCAAAACCTGGAGACAATGGATTTCTGCCGAATCCACCCGAGGCTTTGATTGGTCCAGGGCTATAATTGAAGACACTTGCTTAAGGTGTCATGCAATAGGGCTGAACCTGAAACCATGTTGTTGGGAAGCTAACTTCTTAGCCACACATGCCCTTGCAGAAATTAAGAAATATTGACCTAAAAGACGAAATCAATATGGAAAGTGATTTCTGTGATTTTTTTTTCTTATTTTCTTTAATTTTCTTGCAGATATGTTACGGCGATTCTTTATGCATTTCTACGATATGGAGATTATTGAAGAGGAAGCATTCCTAAAATGGAAGGAAGATATCAATGATGAATACCCTGGCAAAGGAAAGGCCCTCTTTCAGGTAATTAACTTAGCCTTTTATTCTTTTTTTTATTTTTGGCTCTTTTGAGTAATTTTGAATTTGCTTTGTCTTTCTGAGCTCACATTTTTTGTTTCTCTTTTTCGTTCTTTCTTTTCATTTTTGTTGTTCTGTTGTAGGTCAATCAGTGGCTGACATGGTTGGAACAAGCTGAAGAAGAATCTGAAGATGACGATGATGATTAAGCCGAGTGGACATTAGCTGCTGACGAAGTAGACCTGATGACTTGAGAAATAGTCCTATTCAACACAGTCTCCTTTACTACCAACTGGACAAAAAAAAAAAAAAAAAAAGCAAGAAAAAAATAAACAAAAACAAAAAAAAAATGAAAGACCTCACCCCAGTGGAATCTAATGTCAACGTGTGTATGTGTGTGTGCGCGCATGTGTTTGTATGTGTGCATGTATTTGTCTTATGTGCTCATGCACATTGTTGATGGCTGTGTGCAGAGAAGACAGAAGAAGCAATTGTGGCTTGGTTCAATTCCATCGTTGGAGACGAGTGACAAAGATGACCACTGGGACAAAAAATCTACGATATGGATATAAATATGCATACACATTGGACTGCTATCAGAACTAGTGTTTCTCCCCCCCCCCCCCCCGTATTCAATTCACACAAACTTGTCTACTTCTGTAGACCCTGGTAAACATTCAGTTACTAATTTCAGTTACTTTTAGAAGTTTTTCTTTTTCTGTTTGTTTTTATTAATTTAAAAAGCAAAATAAGGAAAAAAACAAAACACCAACAATCTTTTTTTTTTTTCATTACTTCTACTACAGCTACTACTACTCTTCCTCCTCCTCCTTATTATTTTATTTATTTTTCTCTATTTATTTGTTGTTCTTGCCCTTCTCTTTCTACGGTGTGGGCTATCTTCTGTTTTGTGGCCACTATGTATGGCTGCTGTCTCTATGGTAATTACAGCTGTGCGACAGTTCCAACCCCAATCCACTTTTTTTTTTTTTTTCCAAAACACTCAGAGCAACTCAGCCACTAGTACTTTGGACAATGTTGTTTAGTAGTACTGAGCTATGATTTTTGAAAGAAAGGAAAAAAAAAGAAAAAGAAAAAGGTAAAAAAAAAAGAGACAAAAAATAAGATATTAAAAAACAAACAAAAACAACAAATAGATAAGAATAATAAAATTTTAAAAAAAGCTTACAAAAATGGGAAAAATAAAATCTTATCAACAAAAATAACTTGTATTTAAACTGAAAAAACTTTTTTTATTTTATTTTTTGTATTTTTCTTATTGCTCATTGTCTTCTTGCTTGTTTTGTGTTTTGGGCATTTATACGTCTCTCTCTCTCTCTCTCTCTAATAAGGTTTACATAATTCTTTTGCTTCAGTGTGAGAAAGATTAGTCAGCAGTTTTAACTTTTGGATTAAAGTGATTGTTTTTTTTTCTTTTTTTTTTAACTTGTTTGAAATTAAAATGATTTCAAAGAACTGTAAAACAAGTGGAAGAGAAAAAAAAAAAAGAATTATCACATCTTTTAATGCATATTTTTCAACCTTATTTTTTTCTAGTCATTTTCTGGGAGAATCTTATCAGTTGAGTTATTTTAATTTTATTTTTTCCACCCCCTCCTCATCTCCAAAAACAATACCCCCCTTCTATATGTCACTCTAATGCTTCTTTCATCTGTTAGTAGAGATCCCAAATGAGTATTTGAAATTATTTTGGTATTTTACTTATTATAGACTTCTCTCTAAGTTCCAAATCATTATTTTCCTTTCTGTTGTGAACATACATTTTATTCCGATGCTCAGCTGTTGAGTACCAGAGCAGTATTCTTATTTATTTAACTGACAAATCATCCAGAGTTTTTGGGTTTATTTTAAAAATTAACTTCCTGGTGATAGGTTGTGTCTTCTTTCTTCCATTCACACATCTAGAATGGATTGAATTACAATAAATAGAAAAACCTTTTGATGCTCATTAAATTTTTCTTTTCTTTCTCCCCCCTCCCCTTCCCTTAATTGCCAGTGGTGCTTTCTGCCTAATCTATTCTTCCAATAGAGTTGGATCTTGCATTTTTACTGCTGGCTCATGTTACCCCTTTTCAACTTTCTAACTGAAAAACTTGATTGTCTACCAGTGTACAGTTTGTCTCAAAATCCGACTTTGGCAGTAACTTGTCTTTCCATTTTCTAGTGTTCTGCTGATGGGAAGTTCACTTTTATCCTATCATTTTTTTTTTTAAATTCCAGGAAAAAAAAAAATGATTGTTAAACTAAATAACGAAGGACTTGGAGAGTGGGCTGGGATAATGAGTTCATGCAGTGTGTATGTGTGAGTGAATTAATTTTTCTAAACTCTCATTCATATATGAATTCTCATCTTCCTATTAAAATATCTTGATAGTTTGATAAAATTTCTCTATTTTTTTCCTCCCCTATTTTAAAACCATTTTTTTTTCTTAGATATGGTCACAGAGAAAAGAAAGAAAGAAAAAAACAATACAACAAAAAAACTTCCACTCATTCTTTATCCCAATGTTGCCCTTCTCTCTACCTTTTTAGAAAACCAAATGAGCAAATTTTAAAAATAATGAACAATTGTAAAATTGAACTCGTGTTAAGGAATAAAAATCATGACACAGCTGTATTTGTGCCTCTTTTTGTGTGTACGAGAGACTTAATGATGCTCACTCTGTTTGGGGGGAAAAAAACCCCGTACAGAGTGGACTCTAATTAATGACTTCTATAATTAGCTCCTGTAATAACATTTAATTTGATTTTTGTGTGTGCTAAGCTCATGAAGTTCACATTAATCTTAAAATTCGATTTTAATAATTATTCTTTAAAATGTTAGCATATATTTATATTCAAATTTTATTTTACTTGACATTTCCTGTATCTTAAAGGTAGTTCAAATTTTTGTCACTGTAATACCTTTAATTACTATCATTTTAAATTTTGATGAATCCAAATGAAGTTTTATATATTTTTACTCAACTTTATTTTAATAAAAGGTAGTTGTAACTGAACTGGATTCTCTATACTATCTCATCCAACTCCTTTGAGTACAGATTCTACAAGACGCTTAGTGCAAGTCAATCTTTAATCAATCTAATATAGGCTAGACCAAAAGTTGTGCTGCCATCTAATATATTTTATGTGTGTGTGTGTAGCTGTGTCTTTTGACCGAATCTGAATGGATCTACTCACTACATCTTCCTTGAAGGAAATTAACAGACCATATGCCTTGACATAAAAAGAAATTCTTTTGGTACATGTTTTTCTGCTCAGCCAAGTTTGTTATCATTTAACAGCCACTTTCCATGATGGCTTAGTTTAGGCGATTTGACAGGATCCACCAGCAGGACTTCTCCATGTCTATCTGAATATACATCAAGAGACAGATTTTGTTTGGAACTGGTAATCGTCATCATTTAATGTCCATGTTTCATGCTGGAATCGGTTGAACAGTTTGACAGGATCTGTGTGTGTGTCTAATGATTGCATTATGCTCCAGTGTCTGCTTTGGCATGGTTTCTTTAGCTGGATGCTCATCTTAACTCGAAACCACTTTACAGCAAGGACTGTTTTGTTGTTGTTTTTGTTTCTTTCTTCATGGTACCAGCACTACTAAGGCCACTTACACAGCTTGTAAGATGAACCTGGATGGTGTATTTGTTCTAGCAATAATAATAATGATAATGATTTCAAATTTTGGCATGCAGGGAAAGGGGATGAGTCAATTACATTGACCCCAGTGCTCAACCAATACTTATTTCATCAACCCCGAAAGGATGATGGGCAAAGTCAACCTTGGTGGAATTTGGACCCAATATAAGGATGGACAAAATACTGCTAAGCATTTTGCCCCCGCATGCTAACAATTCTGCCAGCTCTCCACCTTAATAATAATGGTTTCAAATTTTGCCACAAGGGCAGCAATTTTGGGGAGGGGCTAAGTCAATTGCATCGACCCCCAGCGTTCAACTGGTCCTTTTTTTTTTTTTATTGACCCTGAAAGGGTGAAAGGCAAAGTCAACCTCAGCGGAGTTTGTTTGAATTCAGAAGAGCAGTAGCATAAGGATTCTCCCAGCTTACCACCTTAATGATAATAATAATGATAATGCTTTCTAATTTAGACATAAGGGCAGCAATTTTTTAGAAGAGCAGACTTCTGATCACAGGCATCCCAGCTATGAACGCATCAGGGCTTTCAAGATGAAATCAAATTGGTTTTATAGAAGATGGTTACTTTTATGGATGTACTTTGCATAGAAAGGCAAAATTTGTACACAAGCACAAATATATGTATATACCCACATCAAGGGAATATTCAACATAAGATGGTTTAATTATGGGAAGAATATAAAAGGAGAATGGTGATTAACCCTTTCATTACCAACCCAGCTGAAACCGGATCTGGCTCTGCAGTACAAATGTCTTGTTTTCATAAGTTTTGAATAAAAATCTTCCCCCAAACCTTAGTCACAATTTATGTTCCTAACACTAGTTTAAAGATAACTAAGTTATTTTACTAAATTCCTTGTTATATTTAAAGTAATTGAAAGAAACACAGAGCATCTCAACAGAAATACGGTAAGGAAAGGGTTAAACAATCCTTATAAAGTACCCGGCTTAAAAATTTGTATTGGGGCCAATTTATTTGACTAAACCCTTGAAGGCGGTGCTCCATTATGGCCGTATTGAAATGACTGAAACAAGTAAAAAAAAAAGTTCATTTTGTAAACTATAAGATAGATGTAAGGCGATGATAAAGACTACGCCCACCCGGTGTTTAGGGTTAGGCCGAAAACGGGTGGTGTGCGTATTTTTTACCTCCGCCAAGATGTAATGTGAAGGAGATTTGGCTTTGGCTGCAAGTTACATCGAACGGCCACCCGAGGCACATTCAGCTCGAATGGTTGTTTACATGAATATATGGATACACTGGCAAACAAATGTGTTCGTATAGAAATAGTCACACGCAGGCGAGTATGCCTTTTGTGTCGGTGTTCGAGTATTTATGAGGCGCGAGGCGTTCATGTATGCCTTCTTTTCTAGGATAAATAAATTTTTGTTTAATGCAAAATTATTGATTGATTATAAAATTAATTATTGATATTTTGGCGATCTTTCGATACGAGTCCTGTGTATCGGCCTTTTCCGTAAGGTCGCCCTCTAACCCTAAACCCTTCAAAATAAATCACGCTCTCTGACGTCGTTTCCCTGTTTCCAAAACTTTTTTACGGAGAAGGCCGATCTTTGGTAAAGATCGCCGGAGACACTTTCTACGGAAATCGCCGTAATTTGACTGAGACACTGCAGCTCATTGCTTTCACCCACAACAATAAGAAAAATGTGTTAATGTCCCAACGAGGTCTCATCTCCTGATCGCAGCCTTCACATACAAATCAGTCGTAACATCTTATTGACACTCAACCACTGAAGATCCTTCCCATGTGAGTTCAAATAACGCAGAAGCTTTTGGCGGCAATATATTTTCATCTCTATCTTCGAGCATTCCTCGAAGCATCCAACCAAATATTATTCTTGGTGTCATTATCAGTGCAACAGACATTCTGAAAATCATCAATTCACGGCAGGCAGACAGCTTTCACATTCCATATTTACCTGCTTCTTCTGATTACGATTATTCCAAAATACCTGGAACATTCATCGCCGTACATTGGGTATTTAGGTTGTTGATTAACCATATTGTGTGATTGATGTGTAATTAAGAAAAATAAGGAGGGAAAAAGCCATGACCAAGTTCCAACGCCTAGTCCGGCGAGAACGAAGTAATGAAATGAGAGCGTGGTTTCATTTTACGTAACTGAAATATAGTTTGATGTCATCTGTGTAGAAGCGACGTCTTGGGATATATTTCTTCTATCTTTGACAGAAGGGCATCTATATGTGGTCACTCGACCTGCTAGAGACAGCAACCAAATCTCTCTCAAATTACACTCTATCCATTGAGAAAAGTATACATTGGCTGAGTATACAATCGACTGTTCTTTCTCACAAAATATCTGGCCTTGTGTTTGTGTAAGAAATGAATGTGTAATGTTCGTCATGTTGTTCTCCGCACTGATTCTCAGACCAATCTTCCATTTCTAGTTCTGATGTGAACCGTTGTAGGTCTTTATAATCTTCAGCGATTAAGCAATGTCTGCAGACAAGTCCAGGTCTTTCAGTCTCGTCTACTTCTTCCTTGCTATTCCCCCATCAGATATGTTAGTTGGATTTTCTTTCTTTTTTTAGGACAAAGCCTTCTGCCACCTCAGCGGGATTTGAAATCAGAAAGTAAAGTTTCGATATTCTAACGACGATCTCATTCCACTTACATATTTATTTAATGCAATTTGGACTAATGAAAGTTGACTCCGAGATGAATCGAACCCAGAGCGCTGCGATATCAAACTGACTTATATTAAACCATCGCCGTCTCTGTTCTTTTCTCCTCCTTTCCCGACCGCTCTAAATTTAAATCTCCATAGAAACTACACCCAAGATATTTTAGAAAAAGCAGTAAATGAGAAAATAGGAAGGTGACAAGTTTTATTTGTGCGCGCAGGTAAGAGTCCCTTTATTCGCTCTTTTTTCGAAACCGATTTCACAATGACTTCAATGGGAAATTAGATAAATGAATGTAAGACGAATGTAAAAAGATAATGTAGGGAAGTAGCTACGACGGTAACGGATTGAAAGTCAAAAGGTAAAGCCTATTGAACAGAGCTGAGACCGTCATGCATACCTTTAGCTATTACAAAGAGCTAAACGGTTTTTATTAGAGTCTCGGCGATCTTACAGGAGCCGCAGTAACCCCCTAACTTTTATTCTTCTCGCCAAGCAATTGGTTTCATTTTCTTGTCTCGAGTTATAACAAATAAGCAAAATAAAGTATTACCCTGTCCCGTCAAGCTATGAAAGCCATTTTAATTTCGGTGACGGCCAACAATGAGGGAGGACATTATAGAAAAATCTAAACCATAGAAGAATCAAAGAGGATGAGAGAGAGAGAGAGAGGGAGGGAGAAGGAATGTGTGTGTATGTGAAAGAGCGTGTGTGGGTGGGGGTCTTAGAAGGAGATGCGCGCGTGAGTGAGCTTGTGTGCAGACGAGATTGTCAGAGAGAGAGAGACAGTATGTGTGTTTTTGAGTATGTATGGGTTGGGGTGCATATAAGTAAGAGAGAAAAAGACTGAGGGAGAGAGTCCCTGTGTGTGTGTTAGAGGAAGAGAGAAAGAGAGAGAGAGACAGGGTGAGTGGGTGAGATAGGCTATTGTGCTTCTGTTGGTGATAATAGGGGGGGGGGTCAACGTATTTAGGTGTGTAACGTCGATCAGTCGATCGTCAATTGATAGCGACATAAAAAGAAAGGAACGTGGTTAACGAGATAATGGTCAGCGGACGGAACAGGGAGCAACTAGTGGGGAAAAATAATAATAATACAGCAGCGGCTTAAATGATTTTCCTAACAAAATATTCAAGCATCTTTCTCAGATGTTATTGTTGTTGTTCGCTCCATCTCCCTCCTTTACCGGCCAGTATAGGTGTTTGAGACATTGTTAAGAAAGCAAAGGTTGCTGATGTAAGGTGAATGGGAGAGAGAGAAAAAAACTGAAGTGATAAAAAGAAAGAAAAAAAGCAAGTTACAATGGTGGTTCACGATAAAAAAGGGGGAAAATGAAGCTAATTTCAATATCTAATTAAATTGAAATAAAGTATTTGAATGAAAAAGACAGATAAAGATAGAAGAAAGAATCTAGCCAAATTATTTCTTAATCTGTAAACAGATGCTTTATGTAAATGTGTCCGGACGAGTAGACGTATATTTGGTGCGTGAGTTGATAATGGCTGGTTGTAATTTATCGTAATGGCTTTAGATATTATCACAGACTCCCTTAGATCTCTAATTGCTTTGGAACTTCGTTTGAAAGAACTGGATTAAAAAGAATACACCCAACCACATATACACAACAGAAGAAAAGAAGATTGTCTTTTGCGTGATTTATGCATTCTGTCGTTTAATTCTTTTATAAGTTATCTTTTGAATTGAGAAATCAAATAGATTTGCCGATCCACATAGCTAAACATAATGGTTGCAGGTTGGGAAGACGTACAGAGTTTAGGGATAAAAGGATGTCGTGTTGCGGGTAAGGTTAAAAATGATAATTGTGGTCCGTTAGTAGTTGTGAAAGGAAATTAGTAATAGATAGAAGAGATATTTTACAATGACGCTAGAAAGAAGACAGGGTTCAAAGTTGATCTGACTGAAGTTGGAGTTTTTCCTTTCAGAAAGACCGACAGTGAAAAACAACATTAAATAAATGAACGAGATGAGTTTGTAATCATGCAACAAAGACAATGTAGGAGGACAAATATATTTATTTACAACAGTGAAAATAAATATTCTTAGAGAACTGATCACCAACAATTTCGTTTTAACCCTTTGCCTGTCCAAAACGTCCATGCTTGTCTTCAGACTTTCAACAGACCCCCTTTCATATGTTCTCTGTAAGCTTTCCTTTTAAAAGTCCCAAGTTACTCTGATGGAGTTGAAAAAAATGGAATGAGCATCGGAGATGGATGCATGAATGCCAGAGAAATATGTCCTGTAAGATCAGAGCTTCTCAAATTATCTGATGTGGCGCACCGGTATTTTTTCCCCCAATGTGCCAGGGACCGGTAATATTTCTTAGTAATATTAATTTATACCGGAAACAATATATATAATGAATATAATAATAAAAGTTGACAATTTTTTTTAATCTTATATTTATTTTGTAAACAAATAATACAATATTACATAAGCATTTTATAATGTTTCGTTTCTGGAAGCTCGTCGCGTACCGGCACCGATCCGCGGGCCACCACTTTGAGTAACAATGCTGTAGATCACACGTGATGCAGAAAGACAAGCGATCCATTGTAACATCAAGAAAATTACAACTTTTCAAGAAATGGTCGTAATCGTACATAAGTTGACTGATTGTCTATGACCGAAGCACTGAATCGATCCATCGGTGCCCTTCCGCACTGCCAAATTTTATCCACAACATCGTCCTGAGATTATAATGGTTTAAGTTTTTACCACAAGACTAGCAATTTTTGTAGGAAGGAGAAAGTCGATTACATCGACCCTAGTACTTGACTGGTACTTTATTTTATCGACCCCGAAAGGATGAAAGGAAAAGTTGACCTCGGCGGGATTTAAACTCAGAACGTAACGAGACGAAAGAAATGCCGCTAAGCACTGTGTCTGCAACACTAACGATTCAACCAAGCTCACCGCCTTATCCCGAGATTATAAAAGAAGACATTTTCCAAAGAACCGTGTAATTGGGTCAAACTCCAACGAATTACCAAGCGAAATTTCTTGACCACACAGCCATCCACACGGGCGCTTTGTTAAAAAAGAAAAAAAGAAACATTACTGCCAAATACTGATATATTGATATTCACAAGCAACGCGGATAGATTTTAAAATCTCTCTAGAAATTAGCAAATTCATATTCGTTTGGAGATTAAAGAACGTTAACATTAAAATATTGAAATGTCAGGAAATGTCACGGAGGTTGTTCAGTTAATAATACAAATATGTCAATACTGTTTAAATACATCGATACTTATTCCATCACAACGACATTTTCGATATTTATAGGCTTTGAATGTTTGTCAATTTCTTCTGGCATCACGTATTGACTACTTACAAATGTTAAGGAATTGATGGTGACGGTTACGTCTGAAAGGGGACGTCAACGAAAAACATAAAAATAAATAAATAGAATTAAGATATGGAGTAAAATAAAAATATCTATCAATCTGACTTTCTGTCATCTCTCTCTCTCTCTCTCTCTCTCTCTCTCTCTCTCTCTATATATATATATATATATATATATATATATATATATATATATATAGCAATCAAAATACCATATAGACGCTCTAGGCATGGCACATTGCAAGGGAGACAAATGTTAGAGTATTCTCCCTTGCAATTGTTTCTTTAAGCTGTTAAAAAAACAATTTAAGTAACCGTAAAATTATTTGAAATTCTTTTGTAATACTTACAATGATAGGAATAAATGATGTTGACGTCTCGTTTTAGAACGGTGACTCACGAAGCATATAAAACTCTTTGACTTTTGCAATCCAAAGAGTTTTAAATCCGATATTTACACATTCTTAATTATAGCTTTATCTGCTACGAGCTTCATCGTTCCCCAAAAGAAGTTCCTGTATTTTTCTTGTATTTCATGTTTTATTTGAAGATGCATCAAAGAACGCTCTAGTGGAATAGTTTCACTAATTCACAGCCTTGCATTGGTCCTTTGCTTTTAATGCGCCTTGTAAAACAAAGTTGAGATCGATGAGATCTGAACGCAGAGCGCAGAGGTTCGGAAAAATACTGCAAGGTACAGCACATAACACTCTAACAACTCAGCCAATTCGCCACATCGCTATTGTCTTCAGAAATAGAAGTCACATTGAGAAAAAGTCGGGTTTACTGTAGGTTTGTCCGATTACTTTTGACTTGGGGCTAAAAATATAACATGTTTTTAGTTTACTAGTCTCGTTTCGCATACAAAAGTACTTTTGCAAAATATATACAGCTTCTTACAAAATCTTAGAAAAATAAAACTCATAAAACGGATATATTCTGATTCATTAAATTATTTTTTTTTAAATATGAAAATAGTAAAAATTAAAAATGATGCAAGGCAAATAACTCGAAATATTCGTTCAAGTATTATTGAAAAGTTTTAGTTTAAGGGAGGTAACTGATGAATACCTCGCACTAAAGATGGTCGTTTAGTTTTTGCTTTCCTTCTGAGTAAAATTTCGGATATATTTTCCATGATTGTATATATTTGAATATATATTTATGCATATACATGCATAATATGAATACGCAAACACAAGCACAGATAAAACACACGCACGCACGTATGTATATTTCATACACATAGGCCGTTGATGACATCAGATATTTTCCCTTAAATATCTCGAAAATTACTCGGGGTCCCATATTATATACGCCAAGAACCATTTTCGTGAATGTGCGCTGCTGAACTTGGAATGTGTCGAATTTTATGCCATCAAATACACACATCCCCACCTCTCTCTCTCTCTCTCTCTCTCTCTCCCCCTCTCTCTCCCTGTACATACATATGTGTGTGGTGGGTGTAAAATACGCGCTCACACACGCACTTGGTATTCCTTCATTCTTGGTCGTCCTGTTGTTACATCTACGTTTTCTGTTTCCACTATTCGGCAACACATGACGTCATACAACAGACGCAACCAGTGATGCTTATGGATGGGAATCGGATTAGAAACTTCTGATTCAGCGTTTTCGTTCAGGCAACCGATTTTTGATTGCCTCAATGAACAACGAACACCGCGAATGGAAGACCCCAGAATTGAAAAAAAAAAAACATGAATGCATGTGTTTTGGGAGAGGGGACAAGTCAATTACATCGACCCCAGTACACAACTGGTACTTATTTTATCGATCCCGAAAAGATAAAGCCGACATCGGCGAAATTTGAACTCAAAGCGTAAAGACGGGCAAAATACGGCAAAGCATTTTGTTCGGCGCGCTAACGACTCTGTCAGACATAGACAGATACATACACGTGAATACATGTATACATATATACACACACATCATACAGTGTACATGCACACACATCTTTAATCTTTTACTTGTTTTAGTTATTAGACTGTGGCCATGCTGGGGCACCACTTTCAAGAATTTTAGTCGAACGAATCGATTCCAGTACTTATTATTTTCAAGCCTGGTATTCATTCTATAGGTCTCTTTTGCCAAACCGCTAAGTTTCGGGGACGTAAACACACCGATACCTGTTATCAAGCGATGGTGGGGGACAAACACAGACACACTCACACACACGCGCGCGCATGCTCACATGTGCATGCACCACAGGCTTCCGCACAGTTTCCGCCTTCTAAATTCACTTGCAAGGCACTAGTCAGTCGGAGACCAATATGCCGCACCGTGGGACTGAACTCAAAACCACACGGGTTGCAAAGCGAGTATCTTAACCACACATCCACGCCTGCGCCTCCACCAATCCGTGATGTTTTCTCTCACGACATTAAAACCGTTAATCGCTCCCGTCACAACCCGACAATCCAAATGATTAATCGCTGGCGAATGTCGTCAATAAAATGAAGAAAATGCCGACGACGACGTCTGTCAGTGGAACGCCTTCATCGAAGTATCTCCATCGTCAATAAAACCACTTATATACGTTTTATGAGTTGACAGACGGACGCAGAGGAATGGGAATTGAATGGTTTACGGTATCTGCTTTAAAGAGTCACATTTCCAAGTCCTTTTTTTGGATTAATCACGACCGCGGCCATTACTCTTTGCATGACATCCTTGCTTAGTGGGGAGACAGAGAGAGAGAGAGAGAGGGGGGAGAGAGAGAGAGAGAGGGGGAGAGAGAGAGAGAGCGGAAAGAACACGCCGCGTTTCTTGGGAAGCAGGGTATCAAATTAGCAAGTTAGTCTCAGACACTGGCCATCGTCCGGACGTTTGCAATACTGTGGACCCTGGTAAAGGCACACTAGGGTACCGAGTAGTGGGGTTAAATCTACCAGTTACAATAGTTTCAAATTCTAGCACAAGGGCAGCAATTTGGTGGTGGTGGGCGTCGATTTTGCCTTTCGTCCGTTTGGAGTCGATGAAATAAGTTGAGCACTGGGGTCGATGTAATCGACCAGTCCCCTCCCCACAAATTTCAGGCCCTGTGCCTTTAGTAGAAAGGATTATTAATATTATTAAAGCGGCGAAATAGCGGAATCGTTAACACACCGGACAAAATGTTTAGAGGCACTTCCTGCGGCTTTACGTTCTAAGTTCATGTTTCCGCCGAGGTCGACTTTGCCTTTCATCCTTTCGGGGTCGATAAGTACCAGAGAGATAGAGAGAGGGAGAGAGAGATAGAGAGAGGGAGAGAGAGCGGAAAGAACACACCGCGTTTCTTGGGAAGCAGGGTATCAAATTAGTAAGTACCAGTTACGCACTGGAGTTGATGTAATCGACTGATCCCATCCCACCAAATTTCAGGACTTGTGCCTATAGTAAAAAAGGATTATTATTATTATCATTATTATCATTATTATTATTATTATTATTAGTAGTAGTAGTAGTAGTAGTAGTAGTAGTGATGTGGTTCGATAAAGTGATTTGAGTGTCGGACAAAATGCCTCCAGGTTTCTAGTTACGGCCGTTTAATTTCTTGGTTCAAATCCCACTGAAGTCAGCCTTGTCTTTCGTTTTTGTGGAGTCGTTCAAACGGAGTCCCAGCCAAGTATCGGGGCCGATTGGATCGACTAACCCCTACCGCCAAATTTGTGGCCCTTGTGCCCTGTATTAGAATCAATTATTTATTTCTGTCACGTTGCCAAAAACGGAATCTTTCTTTGGATTATTTCCTCTTACATTCCCAGCTGTTGGTTTCCCGTCGGAAATGTCTTTACAGGATAAAAGTGATTATTGTTCTTCCCCTACCGAAATACGAAGACATTTCGAGTTAGCGATGTCAACTTGAGATGGTTGAGATATACAAGAACGAACTCGTCGCTCCCTTCAACAACAATAAAATCTGGGCAACAGAAGATATTGTCTTTAGATATGGAAAAAGAACCTAAAGCTCGTATGTCCGTTTATTTAAACATTTCACTGGCAAATAATGTTTGTTTATTCCCGGCGTTTGTCATTAGTAACAACAGCTAAAAGCTGTTACGTCGTCTATTTATCTCCATTCTAATTAGTCTCCATTTTAGCTGTACAACACATCATCTCTTTTTTTTTTTATCTTGACTGCATGTAGCTTGTTATCTAATTTCCTCAACCACAAACTTGGGTGGTCCCAGACTTTTGAGTTCAATCTTCTATATCTCTTTTCAAGCCTTTTGTGTAAGGATTCACTGAACCAGACGACCCAAGTCGCAAAGAAAAACAAAATCAAATAAAATCAAATAAAATGCAATAACAACTCCGTACATTTTTTTATCGAAACTTTTATGGACATTAAAAACAAAAATAATAATAATAATAAATGGAAGTTTTCTTTCGTTTCTGTTGATGGATATTTAATGCATTACAGTCAGTGAGTTAGGATGAATGTTTTCGTCATTTTCTCAATCGAAATCTTGTTTACTAAAAACATCCTCGCGCAGAGTTTAAGTTATCTTATTAAAAGTTTTGATTCGCCTCGTTGGTGGTCATCAGTCCATATTATATTCATGTAACTCTTTTAAAGTGTGTTTTACTTTATGACTGCACGTATTGTATTCCCCGCTGCTGTTTTCGGGTCTTGTCTTCCATGTCAGTCAGTGTAGATCTTGGCGGGGTTTGTAAACTGAATCTACTCCCGTTCGTCCGTCCATTCTTTATTGCTTGCGATAAAATCCATTTCTACTTTCGGCACAAGGCCTGTAATTTTGTGGGAGGCTGCTAGACTCATCGATTTCAGTGCTTCATCGATACTCAATTTATGGAACCTGAACGGTAAAGTTGACCTCGGCGGCGGAATATGAACTCAGAACATAAAGACGGATGAAAAGCCGCTAAGCATTTCGTCTGGCCTGCTAACGATTCTTCCAATTCTCTGACTTAATAATAACAATGATCCTTTCTACTAAAGGTACAAGGCCTGAAGTTTGGGGGAGGGGACGAGTTAATTACATCGACCCCAGTGTCTCACTGGTACTTAATTTATCGACCCCGAAAGGATCGGCGGAATTTGAACTCAGAACATAGCGACGGAAGAAATACCACTAAGCATTTCGTCCAGCGTGCTAACGATTCGGCCAGCTCGCCGCCTTACTCATTTACTACTACTACTACTACTACTACTACTACTACTACTACTACTACTACTAAAACGATTTGCTTATAGTGAGCGAATGTTTGTGCTGTGCCTCAGCTCATTCCCTCCATTCAACCGACATTACCTGAACAGGTGCAAAGTGTACCTTGCATCAGGTGTCGAAGTGATCACAGAGCTTGATAGGATGAAGTGTTTTGTCTCAAGAACGCAATGTACTGCCGGGTCTAGGAACCAAACTCACGATCTGTTGATCGTGAGGGCAACACCCTAACCACTAGGCTATGCTCCCTCACTCAACGTCAAATAGTGCAGAAAAAAGAAAAAGAGAGATCATCAATGATAGTAGTAGTAGTAGTAGTAGTAGTAGTGACAATATTAACGCTTTGCCTTTCATTCGGTCACCGGAAGTCGATGACAAAAAACCTCAACTGTAATTACAGCAATCAGACGAGCGTTTAAACTGTTTATTCATTGAAGTAAATCGACGACGTCTTCGCTCGAGTGAACACAGTAATCGGCCACGGCCACCGAAACGCTCGAGACATTTGATTATGAGTTTCACCTCATAATCAATTTTCTCATGCAACATGGAAGTTGTCTGGAAAATTATGCGCTGATTTCTTTCTCTTTCTTTTTTTTCTTTTTATCTCCAAAATATTAATATCATTTTACTTTTGTCATTTTTGAAACTTTTTTTTTCACAGTTGAGTAATTTCAGAGTACATTCTTTTTCCTTTTGGTTACTTGTTATTCTTATGCATTAGTTACGTAGAAAGGTCGAAAGATATAATCGCCTGTTGCTCCTCGTTTTTCTTCTTTCGTTTTTGATCTTCATTCATCACAAACTTCATTCATGTTAAAAAGAGAAATTAGTTTATATTCAACTCCTCTTCTCGGAGTTGAATGTAAATTACCACCACCACCACCACCACCACTACCACCAACACCACCACTACCACCAACACCACCTCCACTATCACCACCACCACCACCACCATTGTTGAAGAAATCGCACAGTATCCAATATTGTGATGTAGATGGAAGATATTGTACGTACCGGGGTTTTGCGCTGTCAAGTCACAACAAGAACCTCAGACAGACGAGACTTCACGCAATATGCGTGTAATTCCAAGCGTCCACAGCACAAACCAAGAAAAAGGTACCAAAATTGCCCGAGGGGCAACAATGAAAGAACTGGGAAGAACTCGCTTCGAAAAGAGTTAAGCGAAGGCAACAGGCGCGGTCCCAGGGAGGGAGCAAGGTCAGAAAGGAATACAATTCCAGAAGAAAAGGGCGTAATAACATTATTTAGAAGGACGCACTTCTCTTCTTGAAGGGGGTACGTGTCCCTCAGGCTCCATCCCCTGGGTCCGCCCCTGGGTAATGTAAAACTTTTGAAGAGAATCGAAAGCCTAAAGCGTTGGTTTCAGAGGGGTTGTCATCAGAACCTCAGTGAGAACGTAAAGTGTTGGAAGTGTGAAACGGGTGGACGTGTACTCCTTTACAAGGTTGGGTACGTCAACCATCTGAAGTTCAATGAAAGATCAGCTGAATGCAATGTCCTTCCTTCAAGACCGAGTGATTCAACGTGTATGGTTTGCGAAAGGGGTCTCTGAAGAGACTTATAGCAGTTCATAGGGATCCCGGTCAAACCAGTGGAAGTTTCGTCTGTCAACCATTGACGAGGAGAAAACTCAGGAGACGACAGTCATCCGCGAAGATGGTGCAATCACAATACGTGTGCGCGCGCAATGTACATATCTGCGTATGTACCTCTATTTAATACAATCGTATATATGTATGTATATATGCATACACACATACATACATACTCACACACATATACACATATTTGTGTATTCGCACCACCTCTGAATAAGATTTATGAACTCCATTACTCGATAGATAAGTACAGATTTTTAGAAGATAATTTTTGGGGCCGTCCTTCATTTAACACATTGAAAGAAAAATTATAAAGTACTTTCTATTGAAATCTCAGTGTGTACGCATATGTGTGGCTGCCCGCGTGTGCGTGTACGTGTGTACGTGTGTGTGTGCGTGTGTGTGTGTGTGTGTGTGTGTGCGTGTGTGTGTGTGTGTGTGTGTGTGTGTGTAAATGCAAGCTGACTTTTGTAGCTTGATGCTTCGCTGCGCCTGAGTTGGGGACAGAATGTGGGCGTTTCACGCTTGACGCCTTCCTTATAAGTCAGCCCTTTATGAAGCCCGTTTGCAAGGGTGTCTTGTCTGGGTGTCAGTGCATGACATTCTCGGGTGGGGAGCTCCGTACTGCGTTTGACAGGCGGATGTCAAGAGAGACAAGCAGCCAAAATACACAATGGAGGGGTGTGGGGCAGTACACACCCGCTATGGTCTTCATCACCACCCAAAACCACCACCACCACAACGACCACCACAACGACCACCACAACGACCACCACAACTGCGATCACCACCACTGCCGCCGTGTGTGTGTGTGATGGGAGAGGTAGGAGGGTTGGATAAAGGTGATGGTGGTGAGGTGGGAGGAGGGGTCGGTCAGCGACAGAACTGTCACAACATAGTATAGCACTAGACTGCTATAGTAATTGACCATCTCCACCACCACCACCACCACCACCAACAACAACAACAACACTGTTACCATCTCTACTGACGCCACCGACATCGCCGCCGCCGCCACTACTTGTTTTTAAAGGAAGCTGGGGGAAGTGATTCGAAGGAGACCTGTCTGTTATTTTTAGCACGACTAATGGTTGCAAAGAAGTGCTCCCCAGTGGCTCGTGAGACCCTAACTGGTTTTGGCTACTGGACACTATGTGAACGCCATTGCAGTAACGAGGAGGTAGTGGTGGTGGTGGTGGTGGCGAGGACAGTGCAGAGTCAATAAAGAAAGTCCATCACCGTTCGCCATTCTGCTTTGACAAATTACTAATCAACGATTGTATATCAAAGATGTTTTATAGCTCTGTCTTTTATAGACAGACATGTACACAGTTGGGCTGTAGAGAGTTGTATAGATTTATATCAATGGTTCTTAACCCCTTTTTAAAAAAAAACTTATGGACCCATTTGATTCCTAAGTTTACTCTCCTGGACCTATATAGCCATTCCATGTATATATACAACAGGACCTGTTGTATTTTTATAATAAAATATTTTCAGGAACTGGAGCTATATATTGTGTACATAGTTTTGATATACAACTCTGACACAATATATAGTTCAGTAGGATCTAATTAAACTAATTCACAAAATCAGCTTCCATTTAATTTTGCTCAGACTACTTTTAATTTTGGTGTATCGATGCAACTCGGGCCCAATATGTGTGTCTGTATTTGTCCCTCCATCACCGCTTGACAACCGGTGTTGGTATGTTTACGTCCCCGTAACGTAGCTGTTCGGCAAAAGAAACCGACAGAAAAAAAACTACGCTTAAAAAATAAATTCTGGGGTCGAGTTGTTCGATTAAAATTCTTCAAGGCGGGGCTCCAGCATTGCCGCACTCAAATGTCTGAAGCAAATAAAAGAATACATACACACACACACACACACACACACATATATATATATATATATGTATGTATGTATATATATCCATCTATATATATATACATACGTAAACATAAATACATAAATATAAATGTCAATGTGTGTATATATATACGTGTATGTGTTTGTAATCTATCTATCTATACACACACACACACCACACACGTCACACGCGCAGTCCCCCTTTTTTCCCCCCTCGGCTCGATGTAAGAGTCTCTTTTGAAGTCCAACTCTTTCCACAGCCGATTAAACTTTTAAAATTCTCTTCCATCACGTCGTCTTTCCTAGCAACTCTGATATTTCTCTTTTAACTGAACGCACCACCACCACCACCACCACCACCACGACGACAAGAAATATTTGCCAGGCGAGAAAATTGCTTTCAAACCTCTGCTGACCATCCATCCCGGCCTTACTGACCTTGCTGCACCTTGCAGTCACTTCACATAGAGAGAAAAAAAAAAAGACCCAAAAAACAAAACCTTGCTCAACACACACAGCATATGTAAAAGAGGGGGTGGGTGGTGGTTGTGTAGGGGTTTGTGATAGGGTTGATGGTCGGGGCTGGGAGATCATAGGAAGGTCTTAGCCATAATTCACAAGGGAATTTCACTAAAAGAAAGCAGTGGGGTCTTTTACTGTTATTTGTGTATAAATATATGGGTGTATGTGTGTATGTATAGGTACGCGTGTGTATGTGTGTGTATGCGTGTATATGTATTATATATGTATATATGTGCATGTATGTAAATTATATCTATCTATCTATCTATCTATCTATCTATCTATCTATCTATCTATCTATCTATCTATATATATATATATATATATATATATATATGTCAGTGTCCCAGCATGGCCGCAATCCAATGACTGAAACAAGCAAAAGATAA
>NC_142952.1:930398-940398 GCF_046866305.1 Octopus bimaculoides | reverse complement strand
GAAAGGATAGGGAAGGAGTTCCTAAGAACCAATGTTCGGGGAAGGATGATAGGAGGAGGAGGAGGAGGAGGAGGAGGAGGAGGAGGAGAGACGAGTGTCATAATTTTAATTGATCTGATTCGTACCGTATTTGACGACATAAGACATACGAACATGTTAAACGCATTTCAATTTCAGCTGCGAATATTCAGGAAAAAGACAAAATTAGTTTATGGGAGAACTAACTTCGCATATATGACTCGGGGTGATATTTTTTGTGACGTTTCTTGAAAAAAAAGTGCATCTTTTTGCTACTAAATAGGATAAATCGTTTTTTTTTTGTTTTTTTTTAAATTTGAACGGCGTCGAGTTCACCATGAGTTCGTTCTACGTCGTCAGACGATCAATAAATAATTTTATTTGGAAACCTTGAGGAATTTGAGAGAGATAGTGCTAAGGAAAAGGCGTAAGACATGGACAAAGCCCAGATGCAGCACCACGTTAACGCATCTGCTCGTGCACCACTATTCCTCATCTGTGACATTTCTGACAATGCACCAGATGACCTTCGTCCTCCAGCCACCACCACCACCCTACTAAGCAGATTTGACCCCTGGGTAGAAATTCACCTTGGCAGCTCGTCGACTTCAGGCAATAGAAGACATCGAATAAAATTCGCTACGAAGAATTGCGAACTCCCCAAGAAATCGCGATCCCAGGATGCGTTCCAAAACTGGAACGTATGAAGCAGAATATCATCGGTGAAGGAAAGTATTTTGATTAAAGTGAAAGTAGAGCAACAAAATTTTATTCAAAATGTGATTCGTTTTGAGCAGATATCGTACATACACATGCGCGCGCGCGTGTATGTGTGTGTGTGTGTGTGTGCTAACGTGGGTCCAAAAACCGATGTTTTTTAATGTTGCAACATTTATGTCCCGTAAATATAGCAGTGCAACAAATAGAATCGATAAAACTGAAATAATTACAACCATCGATTAAACTTAAACTCCAGCATGGCCACGTTACTGACTGAAGCTAGTAAAACAATAAAAAAAGAAAATAAACAACAATAGGTGTATGTGTATGTCGATGTGTACGTACACAAACATATGAGAAGGTACGTAAACATGTTTTATGCGTATAACTGAATTCACACTTTTGTTTCTTTCAATGTGTTTGTGTTGTATATATGTATAATATATGTTATGTATTTCACTGTTTTACAAACACACACATATACATATATATGTGTATATATATATATATATATATATATATATATATATATATATACCTACTCATATATTCTATGTAGATGTATGTATATAAGTATGTACTGCCTCGTTTCTCAAGTTTAGGATTCTAATGAAATTTGAACAGCAGCCGGTAGAGATGAAAGCGAACGATTTCCGTTTGAAGTGGCCGGCATTTCTCCATAATCTTGTGTCTTTGTTGTGTTAGAGATTTTGAAGTCGTCTGCTACAACATGTCTGCTGCATTCATACAGGCGACTCTATGAAAGACGAAATGGAAAAATAATTTCAAGACATATAACGCTCCCTTACAATACGCCAAAAATAATAACAAAACTCACCAAACAAACCAACAACAACAAATTAAGCTTTCAATTCCACCACCCCATAAAATAAATAATAATAATAATAATAATAATAATAAAGAGAATCATTTATATCTTTTCAGTAAGACTGAATTTCATTGAAGCAGACGTTTATTTTTTTCCAGATCTGTTGTTGTTGGTGGTGGTGTTATTATTGTTTATGTTTGTTTGTTTATTTTCCTGACTTATTTTTTGTTTTGTGTGGTTTTGCTTCGCCTTTTTCTCTGCTTTTCTATTCTTCATCTTTTCCCCTCTTCACTTATATTCTTTATATATATATCATTCTGTTTATCTCTCTTCGTCATCATCATCTTACATCTTTCTTTTCTCTTCCCCTTTCCCCCTTTCCCCCCGTCCTTTCCCTTCGTCCCCCGTCGTCTTTCTTTCTCGTTATCCCTTATTCATTCATTCATTCATTCATTCTTTCTTATTTCCTCCTTCATCAATTATTCCCGAATTCATCTTTTAATATATTTTTTTTAATTTTACGTTTCTACATTTTTCTACACCTTTTTGTTTCCTCCTCCTCCTCCTCATCATCATCTTCTTTTGTTGCCGCTATTTCCTTTCTCCTCCCTTTTATATTTTCTCCCTATACACCCTTCCATTTATTCTTCTATCCATGCCCACAACAATTCATCTACCTGTCCATCCACCCATCCACCCATCCATCCATCTACCGACCCCTCGATCCACCCCGTCCACCAACTCTCCCTCCCTTCCTCATTCTATCCATTCACACATACCACCCTTCACCCATCCACCCAGCCATCCAACAATCAATCTAGCCACCCAAACCCCTCCCCCCATTCACCTAATCATACAATATCTAACATCCAGTCATCCACCATCCACCTTTTTACATCAATCCATCCATCTACCCAAACACTAACGATCAAATCCATCCATCCTTCCCTTCATCCATTCGTCCGTGCATCCACCCAGCCACCCATATGTATATACGACGGGCTGCCACACAGTTTCCGTTTACCAAATTCACTCACAAGGCAGTGGTCAGTCGGAGGCTAAAATGTCAGACACTTGTCTAAGAAGACAAGTCCACGTCATGAAGATTCTTAAAATAATAAATTTAAAAAAGACAAGAAAAGAAAAAGCGAGAAAGATTCGCTGATGAAAAGAATAACACGCCTAAGATAAAACTGAGTGAAACATCGAATACGTTTAAATATTGGCTTCAAATTTTGGCACAAGGCCAGAAATTTTGGGGAGCGGGTAAATCGATTACATCGACCGTAGTGCATGACTGGTATTTATTTTATCAGTTCCGAAAAGATAAAAGGTAAATTTGAAATCTGTGGAATTTGAACTCAGTATAGACAGACGAAATGCCGCAAAGCATCTTTCCCGACGTGCTTAACGATTCTGCCATTTCACCGCTCTGACGTTTGTAGTATATAATATATATATAAGTTGAAAAAAAAAAAAAAAAGGAGTGGGTGGGGAGGATAAACTAGAATGAATATAAAATGTCTGTGTTCTTAATTTTTTTTCTGTGACAATGCAATTGTTCTTAATCTTTTCGTTGGTAGATTGTTGTCAGCCAAGCTATGTTGCAGCATGCAGAATTGGTCTACTTCAGACACCGCAGCTGGAATATATATATATATATATACCCACTTTTATGTGTATATACCCAACATATGTCCTAATGTTCGGTGGTAATGGAGAGTCTTCCTGTCTGTCAGAAATAAATTCGAAACATTCTCACATCACTTTCATGCAAATAGATTCACAAAGAGGCAAACGTTCACACAAATACACGTACACGGCTACACAATACACACACACACACACACACACACACACACACAGACAAAGTACATGACCGGTACTTTAGTTCATCGACCTTGGAGTGATGAAAGGCAAAGTTGACCGAAGTGAGATTTGAAAACAGAACGTAAAGAGCCGGAACAAATGCTGCAAGACATTTTATCCGACACCTTAAACGATTCTGTGAGTTTGTCGCCTTTGAAGTGAATTATAATTCTTTTCAAAGTCCCCAGATTTGAGGGGTGGGGCCACTCCATTACATCGACATCAGTGCTTAACATGTACTTGATTTATCGACTTAAAGGATGGACGGAAAAGTTGGTCTAGGCAGGATTTGAACTTAGAACGTAATGAGTCGGAACAAATGTTGCTAAACATTTTGTCCGGCATGTTAGTATTTCTGCCAGTTCATTGCCTCGAAATGGATCATAATTTTGTACATATTTTATCGATCTCGAAAAGATGAGAGGCAAAGTCGATCTCGCCGGAATTTGAAGTGAGGACATAAAAATGGACGAAATGGCATTGGATAATACAAATAACTTCTTTATTTTTTGTCACAAGGGCAAATGATTGGAAACGTGAAAAAAAAAAAACTACCTCCAGCCCATAATAATAACAATAACATTATTATTATTATTATTATTATTATTATTATTATGACGACGAGATCGGCGACGATGATAACATCAACACAGATCACAACAGCAACAACAATACAAAAAAAATAAGTAACAAGTAGTGGAAGAGGAGGGGGTAAGAGGAAGAGGAAGAAGAAAAAGAGAAAGAAGCGAAACTGTTGAATGTAGTGAAGAGTGGTGTTTGTATGTCGGCTTTGCTTTAATGTTAGCTTTCAGATAAAAGGAAATTAGATCAGCCTGTAGCGACTTTAAGATACAGCGTAAAAATGGGTGTGTGCGTGGATGGGTATCTGTGTGTGTGTGTGTGTATATATATATATATTATATATGTATATATATCTAAATATTTGTATACAAATATGTCTTTATTTACACATACACACATATATGTGTGTATACAGAAAAAGAGGAGGAAGAGATAGAGAAAAAGAGAGAAGAGAGAGAGAGAGAGGAAGAGGGAGACATAATGAAAAATATATATAATAGGTAATTATGTAGTATAATGTGTGTAGGTGTATATGTGTTTGCGTGTGTGTGTGTATGTGTACAGAGTGATCGAAAAAGAGGAAAGTGGTGGTGGTGGGGGAAGACAGCTAATAAAGTGGAATAAAAGAGAAAGAAATTGAGAGAAAAATACGGAAACAAAAAGAAAAAATCACAAAATATAATAGATAAATACAACAAATAAATATATAAATAAGCTATGCAAAAAAAAAAAAACTAAAATCGTGGCCCTTAAATATGGCGGTAACTGAATGTTTGAAAATGTTTAGGGGTGAATATCTGACCCTAGTTTGTATCAAAGACAAATAACAGGAGTCGAAGGTCTAGAGAAGGTTCACGAGTTGGGCCAATCGTGTGGCCCAGAGCCAAAGGAAGGGTCCTGATGGTGTCCCGCTCTGCTAGAAATGGCCACCAAACGTTCCCTTAAATCACACAATACGGTCTGCTAAGGAGGGAGAGAGGAGTCTGTTAGATCATGATGTAGCTGTTGATATAATTATGCTTGAGAAAAACTAAACAATAAACGGGATGGTCACGCTTAGAATACCTTTAATCAAAAATCTTTTGGTTTCGGATTTGACACCGTGATAAAGAACGATGGATGCTCCTTCACTTTTTCTTCCTCCTCATCATCAATTTCTTCTTCTTCATCATCATCATCTTCTTCTTCTTCTTCTTCTTCTTCTTCTTCTTCTTCTTCTTCTTCTTCTTCTTCTTTCTTTCTTTCTTTCTTTCTTTCTTTCTTTCTCCTCTCGATAAAATCGTTTTGGATTGGAATCGGGCTGTTTTTTTGTTTTTTTAAAGAATTGTTATCGTTTTTCTTAATAACGGATTCGTTGTGTTTTAATGTGGATCTTTAGCCTTGAATTTCCTTTGATTTCTGGTATTTCTGTTTGTTTATTATTTTTTTTTAATGCTATATTTACTATAGTACTTCTCCACCCCCCTCTCTTCCTTCCTCTCTTGTCAATATTTTTTCGTTCTTGATTTCGTTACGGTTATTTTCTTTATTTTCTCTCCATTTTTCTGTATATTTATTTGTTTTCTAAGCTTTTTCTTTTCTTTTTGTTTTTTACTTGTGTTTCGATACAAGAAATTCTAAAGACGTGATAAGTTTCCTTTCTAACTATTTCTTCTCTCGCTATTATGTCTACGTTGCGACAGGCTTATTGTTTGAATACTATGACTGCAAAATATGAAAATAGTATAAAGACCTATACGTTTCTTGTGCAATTATATCTTTTCTGCTTTACTTATTGAATTCAAGGACTAAGACCCAGACCTAATTCGATTGGAACTCTTTTCGTTGGGCACCAGCATATTTGTTCGAGGCGATACAGAATACAGCACGCTCCATGTTTCGTATGCTTTCGGCATCAAATTCAAAGGAGGCATTCTTCTTCTCATTTTAACCTTCGGCCGAATGTTGCTACTTTCATTTACATTGTATGTTATTTTGGGGATTGATGCTTTGATTTGTGTGTTTACATATGCTTGTTAAACGACGACGGGTGCAAACATTTGCAATACATTACTCATATTAGACAAAGTTAATGTCTTACTTACACAGACATCTTTCAACGTTTTCATCAGTTGTTTTTGATTTTCTTCAACGGATATTTTCCAGAGCCGTAAAGTAACAATATCGAATGATATTTGCCTCCAGCGATATATGCTCTGATATCCATTCCCTTCCTCTCGTATTTCGCTTCGACCAAGCCCTCCACAGCCCTTTTTTTTTTTCAAGTACCACTTAAAGAGAAAGATGAGGGGAGAGAGAGTGAAGTGGTACTTTCCAGTAAATCTCTAGAAAAGCAGATGGGTAAAAGTAGCGAGAACAGCGTCGGTGAATTCAACCAGCCAAAGAGCGCAACTGGAAGGTGGGACTAACTTTGGGGATTTGGGATCTTCTGGAATAAGATTCACCGATTTCCTATTCACTATTCACTATTTCATTCCACACACACACACACACACTCTTCCTACTATAGGCCTGAAATGCTTCAGGGTGGGGTGTAGTTGATTACATCGACCCCGGTACACAATTGGTACTTATTTATACATAGACACACGCGCACGCTTATATATATATATATATATATATATATATATATATATATATATATATATATATGTATATATGTATATCTATAAATATATGTGCAAATCTTTATGTATGTATATGTATATAATTACACACACACACACGCACACATATTTATATATGTATATATATATATGCGTATATATATTTATCTTTATATATACATAGATCTATATGCATTCATATATATACACACGTATATAAACGCATACATAGAGAGAGACACTCAATCCACAGTGCCATACACCCACATACTTATACATAGAGTCTCGAGCCACACCACGTATCGCAACCGATGGACGGCTCGGTTTCTTGTACTCTTCTTGCTTCTCTTACAGAGTATTTATGGAGTATTTGCACGAACTGTTGCAAATTGATATGTCTTCCCACCCTACCCACCCCTACCATCCTCCACCCTACTTCACCGCCCAAAATTCCGTGGAAAATAGCAGAGATCAAAGAAAATGTGAATCCAAGAAGTATTCCTCGTGACAAAAGCAGCACAAACGAACGTTTAAAGGATTTCTTCTTCCCGAGGCTAAGAAGAGCATTTTTTTAATTGCATATCGTCTTTAATTCTATTTGATATTTAGGCTCATTAAGATCTAAGATTGTTGGCTATTTGAAAGTAATAACAGGGCATAGAGTTGGAGGGGGGAAGGGTAAAGGTCGGTGGGGGAAGTTAAAATTATCCCAAGATAAAAGAAATTTATTCCGCCTCAATGAATGTGTGTGTTGATATTCTAACACACACATATATATGTGTGTGTGTGTGTGTGTGTGTGCGTGTGTATTTGTGTGTATGTGTGTGTGTGTGTGTGTGTGTGTATGTGTGTACACATAAAATATATTTACTTTATTTACCTCCTCTTCTCAATTGCAAGTTTTTTTAATATCGGTTGGTCCCTTCCAGAATATTTATATATTCTCTCAAATCTATCTATCTATGTCTTTATGTCTATCTCTCTCTGTCTGTACGTCTATCAGTCAGTCTCTCTCTCTTTCCCCTCTCTCTAACTCTCTCTAACTTTCATTCGTTTTTACACACACTCTCTCCGGCTCTCTTTCTATCGTGCGTACATTCTGAGACCATATATATATATATATATATATATATATATATATATATATATATATATATATATATATAGATAGATAGATAGATAGATAGATAGATAGATAGATAGATAGATATTACTAAGTCAACAAACATTTGACTAAGGAAATATAAATATATATTATGTGAACGAGGAATAAGAGAATGAGAGAGCAAGAAAGAGAGTGAAAGAGTAGGAAGAAATAAGCTAAGTGGGGATATAAGCGAGAAGAATAAAAGAGAAAAACGAAAAAGAATGAGAAAGAACGAAGAATACTGAGGGTAATGGTAAAGAATCTGCGAAACTTTGATGAAAGAGAAGTGAAAATTTTCAAGTATATTTTCTATATTTCTGCTTTGATGTTTGTGCGGCGTCTCTTTGATGTAAGTTAGGCCAAGTTTACTGGTTCCATTTCGCTATTCTTTATAATAGAAATCATGTTGGTTTGTTTTGGGGGTAATTTTTTTTGTCTTCTTCTTCTTCTTCTTCTTATTCTTATTCTTCTTCTTCTTATTATTATTATTATTATTATTATTCCAGCATATAATATCAAACAAATATTGGCTTATTGTCTGAGACAAGACGTCGTGGAAATCAGTCGTCGGTGTTTTTGTTTTTTTTCTTTTGCTCTGCTTCTGAGTGTTTCTTAGTGGTGGTGTGTCTGCGTGTGTCTGTGTGTATGCGTGTGTGTTCATAGTTATATGTATGTGTGTATGCATATAGATACATATTTATCACACGCATACATATATTACTTACAAATATATATATATGTATATATATATATATATATATATATATATATATATATATATATATATATATATATATATTGAGACAGAATGAATGAGTAAATAGATAAATATATGTGTGTGTGTGTGTGTACATGTATATTCATACACACGTTCACATATAACCAAAATGTGGCTGAGGGTGTATGTGAAAATGAGTTGCAAAGTATGTGTGTATATATATACGCATACAATTGCAAAGTAATTTTAAAATTATGGGAAGGGTATACAGAAAGAAAAAAAGAAATAAAAACATACATCGAGCTACAAAACAAACATGGAAGAACTAAACACGCATATAAAACAGACGATTGTGAAGAAAGAGATTACGATGAAGGTCGCTTAACTCATTTAGCAATAGCAAGAGAATGATAAAAGACAAAGATAAATATTCTACACCTAATAAAATGGCATCCTATTTATCACCTCTCTCTCTCTCTCTCTCTCTCTCTCTCTCTCTCTCTCCCTCTCTCTCCCATCCTCTCTTTCTCTTTCTTTATTACTTCCTCTGTTCCTTTCTTTGGTAACTTTCTCGGAAGATCTGATGTCTACGGCACGGACTTCAACTTTGTCAGAGCCTTACTGTGGTTTAAATCAACTATTCGCCATAACAAAGGTGATTGATGATGAACATAGGATTTAATGCGCTGTTCTCAAAAGGGAACGCTATGTCAGCAGAAGATTTAAAGTCACGATGTTCAGCCATCTTGTATTACAGAAATACAAGAGATTACACAACAAGCTAATGAGAGAACAGGTATACCATCTCTTCACCTGTTTCGTTCAGCAGCAAAATCACACCATACTATCTTTAAAAAATAAAACGGAAGGCATTTTAGATTATGTGGTCTTAGAGATGTTATGAGTGATAAGAAAAGGTGGATGGTTACGGTTAGAAAGAAAAGGAAATTCACCATCTACAGTCCACTAACGTACATCGGCTAAACTAACAATAACTTCATTTAAGTACGACCTGAATGACTTGCTGCGGTTTAACGAAGTCCACATTGACGCGTTAAAAAAATCTATGTGATACCTAGCAGACAACTGGTTTGAAAGGCGTCTGCAACTCCCTTATGTATCGGTTGCTCCCATACAATTTTTGCGTATATCCAAGATATCATTCCAACCATCCGCCAACATTAAGAGGCGAAATGTTTTTAGGAACTTTTTAATAGAAATTCCTTGGAATACGTTTAAAGAAACTCGGACTGCAACTCCTGTCTGAATGCAACCCCGCTCTCACTGATATTCACGTCCAGGTCCACCTATTTATAATCAGAGCTAGGGAATTCATACTTATTTCTAGATCGAAAACTTTCTGAAGCATTCTAATTCCTTTTAAATAATGTCCCAATTTATTTATTTATCTATTACTAGGCAAGAAGCATATTTTAACCGAAATAACAAGCTAGAAACATTCTAGCTTGAAGAATGCCTTTGTCTGTGTGTCTGACAGGGTGGGAGAGCAT
>NC_142952.1:922898-925398 GCF_046866305.1 Octopus bimaculoides | reverse complement strand
TATGTATGTATGTATGTATGTATGTATGTATGTATGTGTGTATGTGTGTGTATGTATGTGTGTGTATGTATGTCTGCGTATGTATGTGTGTGTATGTATGTATGAATGGATGCATGCATGCATGAATGCATGCATGGAATTTATCATGGCAATCATGCGTTGGAATATGTACAGACGAAGGTACCGTGTATGTTAAATTCTAATCACAGCTTTTGTATCACTCGTAGAATAACTAAGTGGAAATCTTGTACGCCCCCGTTGCGATTTTGACAAAGATGGTATCAGTTTCAGAAACTTTATAAGCTGAGTCGAAGCTGGTATTAAACCAAATAATTAATTATATCAATTGCTGGTTATTAAAGCCATGAATTCGCAGAACGTGCGATTACTTTTACACACAGAAGTTATACATGGCTTTCAAAATGTACGACACATACATAAACTGCAGAAAAATGAATTGAATTTCTTGAAGAAAGTTAAGCAGCTTGTCTTCTACCATGTTGCGGGTTCAGTCCCACTAAACGGCACCTTGGACAAGTGTCTTCTACCACATATAGCCCCGGGTTGGCCAATGTTTTCTGAATGAACTTGGTGAATGGAAACTGTGGAAGTTTGTCTTATATCTGTTTGTTTATTTTTTGTTTGTTTGTTTGTGTGTATGTGTGAGTCTTGGTGTTTATCTCCACCTGCACCACTTGACAACAAGTGTCGGTTTGTTTACGTCCCGGTAACGTAGCGATTCGGCAAAATAGACACCGATAGAGTAATTACCAGACTTTAATACAAAACCTAAGCACTGGGGGCGATTCGTTGAACCCAAAACCCTTCAAGGTGGTGCCCCAGCATGGCCACGGTCCAATAACTGAAACAAAATAACAGATGATACTGAGAAATATGTGTGGAGCAAGCACAACGGGCTTTCACACAGTTTCCGTCTACCAAATTCACTCACAAGGCATTGGTGTGGTGGGGGTCGTAGCAGAAGAGACTTGCCAAAGGTGTCACGCAGTGGGAATGTTCTTGAAATCATGTGGCGGCAAAGGGAGCTTATGTGAATGTGGATGTAGATACATGTGGACACATTGTTGACGTTAATCCACAAGAAATGGAAATTAACAAAATTATACAAAAAAATATGGATTGTCCTTAAATATGATTTTACGGTCAAGAGATATTAGTGGTGGCAGGTGTAGTGGTGGTCCGATATGGAGTGGGGCAGAACAAGATGAGATCGCAATCGTGATCTTCTCAGATCCAAGTAGGTCTGAAGTACGTTGCTATAGAAACAGGTCAAGTGTATATTGGTTTCGGTGCATATCAGCCGCCTTCTCTTCTCCCCCCTCCTTCCCTACCATTCCCAGTGTCCACCCGAACAGCCACCCTCTTCAAAACCACTTTTACGGTTGGGTGGCAGAGATAAAAGTCAGACTTTCATATTGCTAGTTCTATAGTTGTTGTTGCTGTTGCTGTTGTTGTTGGTGGCGGTGGGAGTGGTGGTGCTAAGCCTCAGGTTAGCCGTGATTGAGAAGACTTATGATCAAAGACGTTCCACACATGAGCACCTCGTCTTTTATTTAGACATAATTCATCGAGAACAGCGGATCTCAATTGGGGGTCCATATAACCCTTGGTGGGGTTCATATAAGATTTTCTTGTTGATGTTTATCTGCGACAAATCGGTAATACTTCTTACAATACGCAAAATATTAAAAAATTTTTTAAATAAATTTCCTAATAATATTTAATTATAAAAACATAAGATTTCTTTAAACACCGAGTGTTTTAGAATTCCAGTATCTTGTTAAAAAAAAATATCGAGATTTAGGTTCGATGTTTTCTGTATCTAAATATGTCAATACAATAGAAACAATTGTTGGCTTTGTAAAGTGAATTCAACAATTAAAGATGTGATTTTTCTCTATCAATATTTTTGTTGTGTAATATTCTGAATTTCTTGAAATTCTTCACGACGATTTTCTCCCCACACAGTTTCTGTCTTCGCTCATGAAACATTGGCTCACTCAAAATACTTGCCCAAGGTTCTGCACAATGAGACTGAAACCGAAACCAAGTGGTTGCACAGCGAGCTCCTTAACCACACAACCAAGCCTGCGCCTATACATGTGCGTGTGTGTGTGTGTGTGTGTGTGTGTGTGTGTGTGTGTGTGTGTGTGTGTTTAGTTTCCAGTTTTGTGAGCTAACCTGAAGCTATTGATCTTTCTCTTGCCGCCCTCTTTTCACAGCCATTTTATTTTTTCTTGTTTCTCGTCCTACCTCTGTCTATGTTAGTCTTCTCTCCCCTCCTCCTCCCCCTCTCTCTCTCTTTCTCTTTCCCTTCTTCCATCTCCTCTCTGTCTGTCTGTCTGTCTGTCTGTCTGTCTGTCTGTCTGTCTGTCTCTCTCTCTTTCTGTATCTTTCACTCTTCCCCTTCTGTGGTTCATTGACCCGTCTTCTCTCACTTCTGCTTATTTCGGTTTCCCGTCGTTTAGAATAAAGTGGA
>NC_142952.1:832898-917898 GCF_046866305.1 Octopus bimaculoides | reverse complement strand
TATGTACACCACACCTACATAAATATATAATTTATTGAATATATATATATATATATATATATATATATATATATTGGCGCACACGCGGGTGTGTATACATACGAACATCACGTGCGCTTATCACTATATAAATTTCACAACACATACACGTGTATCTACATTCATTCATACAGGTAACCACAACACAAGTTTTATACATACATACAGACAGACAGACATATATATTACGTGTATATATATATATATATATATATATATATATATATATATATATATATATATATATATATATATATATATATATATATATATATATATATATACGTAACGTTATGATGTTACTTTTATCCCGATCCACGCGCGGTTCTCATATGTAAAGATAATCGACTGGTTTGTCACTCACCCGTTATCTACCCGTCCATCATTTTGTATGTCTGACCACTGTCCATCAGCAGAAAAAAGAAAAAGAAAAAAGAAAAAGGAGAAGAAATCACTGTCGTAGAAAGACAATGAAGATATCGTTTAGTATAGGACGGTGCTACCGTTGTGCGGCCCCTGGTGGCCCTGGAGTCAGTGGTAGTAGCGGTGCTAGTTGTAGCGGCCCGGGTGGACCCTATCTGCTGTGTGTGGTGACAGCGGTAGTACTGTGTCTGCTGGTTACCATAGTAACGTCTACAGGTGACACTGGCCAGCAGAGAACTCGTTCGAACGGCGGCGGCGGTAGAGGATCGAACACTGGGAACGAGAGTAAAAATAGTGGCGGCGGTGGTGGTGGGAGTGGTCGTGGTGGCCGAGGAGGTGGTGGTGGTGGTAATGACATTATGTTAGATCTAGACAAACTGGCTGCACTCGGTGACAAGGACAAACTGCTGTCCATGCTGAAAGAGATTGCCAACTCCATCCACAAATGCGGTGTGAGGGAAGTACCTGCGCTGAGGCGAAACTTCATCACCAACCGTACGGTTACCTGTAATGATGGCTCACCTGCCGGGTAAGTCATTTCCTCATTTATTTTATTTATTATTGTTTGTTTGTTTTTTTTTACACTTAATCCTTTGTCTGTCCAAAGCATTTTCGTTAGTTTTGACAATCTTTCGGTATTAGTAGACGACGTCATTCGCCCACACATACTAGGCCGAAAAACACGGTAACTGACGCCGTATACTAGAACCGAAGGGTTGCCTGTGTTTGCCCTAATCGCCCCTTACTTGTCTTCAGACTCTTTTAATTAACCCTTCTTTCGTACGTTGTGAGTAACATAAAGCTTTCCCTTCCTAAGTGGAAAGTTACTCCGCTGGTTGAGAAAGACAATAAGAATGTGTAACAGATACGATGCCCGGATGCCAGGGAAATATGTGCTGTGTAACAATACGGAGGCGTGTGGTTAGGGTGGTTAGGGGTGCTGGACTCATGATCCGAAGATTCTGGGTCGGGCAACTCGTGTTCTTAAGCAAAACACTTCTTTTCACATTATTTCAGTTCACGCAGTTGGTGAAATGAGTTACTCTGCGATGGACTGGCGTTCCATCCAGGGGAGGAGTATATACTCCGCAAAAATCGGGAAAGCGGCCCTCGTGAATTTATATGACCCGAGTATGAGCTTTTTAACACGTATGGTATACAGGATAGGCAAATGGTTAAGAACACTTTTGAGGTGTTCTTGGAGAATAGAGTCGAAAATTATTCTAATGCACCAAAAGAAAAAAAAAGAAAACAAGTAAACTAAGAAAACTTAGGCGCATGCGTGGCTGTGTGGTCAAGAAGCTCGCTTTGCGATCTGTGGTTTTGGTTATAGTCTCATGGCACGGCACATTAGGCAAGTGTTTTCCTGTTTTAACTCCAGGGTCGACCAATGCCTTGTGAGGGAATAATTTGGTAAACGGAAACTGTGTGGAAGCTCGGAATATATATATATACATGATGTGTACGTGTGTGTGTTTGTGTGTTTGACCCTCCACCGCTTCACTGGTTTGTTTACGTCTCTATAACTTAACGGTTCGACAAAAGAGATACATTCAGAACAAGTGCCAAGATTAAAGAATTAGTACCGGAAGTCGATTTGTTCGAAGCAGTGCCCCAGCATGGCCGCTGGCAAATGACTGAAACAAGTAAAAGAATATATATATATATATATATATATATATATATATATATATATATATATATATCGTATCAGGATAATTACCGCCCTAGGACAATTCCCTCCGACGACAACTAACCTCTAGGACAACTACCCCCCCCCCCCCTTGGTTAATTACCCCTTTCCAATATATTAAGAGGTTTTAAATTGTCTTCGTGGGTAATTGTCCTTGGTGGGTTATTGTCCATGAGGGGAGGGGGGTAAGTGTCCTAGACTCATGTATATTAACAGAACGGAGTAATTAAAAATGAAATATGTGTTCGGTAAAAATCAGTCATTGCATTGATATTTGACTGGAAACTAGTAAATTTTGGCCTTAAATTACCTGTGCTCTTCCAGATTTAGTTCGCTTAAAATTCAGACCCTTAATGCTCAAAATAATTTCAGGTGTTTATCGACCCCTTGGATAGTCACATAGACCTCCACTTTGCCGACACCTGTTTTAAAAGGTTTGGGGTGTGATTCGAGTGAATTTGCTTGTTGTTTCTAGTAAACCATTGGTCGCGCATTGGATCAAGAAATAGTCCTACACACCTGAGCGTCAATGTGTGTATAGGACTCTATATAATTGTGTGTGTGTGTGTGTGTAGACACGACTTTGTTTATCTGTGTAATTGTATAGGAAAGAGTGAAGAAAGGATGTCTGCGTGGCCGAGGAAAATTTTACTTTGACTGGATTTTTTAAAACTCTATGTAAAGAATTGTGTGTGTGTGTGAAAGAGAAGGGGAGGAAAATGAAGTTTGAATGAGGAAGAGAAAGAAAGGTGTTAAGGAAAAAAAGAAAATGGTTTGGAGGGGGGAGGGAAGGCACGGGGGGGGGGGCGATCGTGAATGGAGTCGGGGAGGGGGGATAAATATAAATATATGTTAATGGAGAGAATAATAAAGTTAAACGGACTGACAGAGAAAGAGAGAGGGGGGTGAGAGATGAAAACAAAACAATTGATAGAGAGAGAGAGAGAGGGGGGGTAAGAGAGAGATGGAAATAGAGCAATTGATAGATAGTGTGATTATCGATCGAATAAGGATTAGAAGGAACGAAAGAGGGTGGTGGTGGTTGGGGGGAGGGGGGGGGGGTATGCGAGCGGATTCCCTTGTTGTCGGCTTTTCATCTTAAAGCCGAGATCAATCACCTTTACATTTGCTTTTCATCCGACACTTCCTTCAGAAACAGTGGCAGCGACGATTAGCGCGTGTCTTTCAGCCCCCAGGAATGTCGGGGGTTTAAGTTGGAGAGCTGACCCCTTGGTACCAAAATTGCTCATACCTGCAATCCTCTCGCTAGTTTTCATACCTTTGATATGTTTTGTGTGTTTTTCACACGCGCACACACACACACATGTCCGTACTTATCCACACACGTGCCTGTGTCTATGTATACTTATATTTGTGTACTTTGTGGATGTTGGTATTTTGGCTGAGATCCATCAAAATATCTGGCATTTCTAAATCTTCTTTTGTCATTCTTTTACTCGTAGTTCATTCTTCATTCTTTTGTTTCTCCTTTTTCCGCTTTATATTTTAAAATTTATTTTGGTGCGATGCACGGAATGCGGACATAAAAGCGATGAAAGAGCGGAATAATAATAATAATAATAATAATAATAATAATAATAATATACATTCTTCTATCGCTTCCTTTCTTTTTCTTTTTCCCTCCAAATCCCAGAGTCAGAAGTATTTCGTCCCGTCATCTCAGCCCATATCCTTCCCACTAAAAACAATATACTGTCAGGTTATTGACCTCAATAATCTCATCGATAGTTTATCTTTATTCTTCTTTATTTCCATTATGTGCCATCGCTACCCACTGTCCGTCCTTGGGTGGTTCCACAAACAAATCAGTTTTTTTGCGATGAGATACGGTTGCCTGTCTCTCATTCAAATCTTCTCGAGATGAACTGTTGCTGGTTCCTCTGAACCAGCAACAGTTACATTGCTGTTGTGGCATCACCGGCGTGGATAGCCTGGTTCTCTACCATCTTTTGTTTTTTCGTCTGTGGACCCTTTTGATTTCTTCGCCATTTGATGCTTAAAACCCCCTATTATATTTTTATAATTGAATATTGTTAGGAATTGTATAAAAAATGTTAAAATATTTTGTGTATTGTATCAGGTCATCCCATAAGTTCTGTCCGAATTTTGAATAAAGAAAACAAGTGATCAAATGTTATATTTAATTGAAATTTAATCATCAATGTCCTTTCCCTGATTATCTATGACTTCCTTCCGTCTATTTACAAGCTTTTTAATCCCATCAATGGTTTCAAAGCCAAGAACTCTGATGTCAGTTTCGACCTCCTCCTGGCTTGCTAAAGTTATGTGCCCCAAATGATTCTGTAACCTACGAAACAAATGGTAGTCTGAAGGAGCAAGGTCGGGAGAATAAGGTGGATGAGCAATTTTTTGCCAACTAAGCTCTTCGATCTTCTGTGATGTGATCTTTGCAGTGTGGGGTCGCGCATTGTCACGATAAAACATCACTCCTTTTCGATTTATTAAAGCGGGTCTTTTATTCTTCAAAGCTTGGTTCAAACGCAGTAATTGCCGACAGTAGACTTGAGCATTGATTGTTGCATTAGGTGGTAACAATTCAAAGTGAATTACTCCTTTGCAATCCCACCACCAGATAGAGAGAAGAACCTTTTCCCCATGAAGTTCCCTTCTCGGTTGTGGTTGAGCTTTTTTCCATTTTACCAAGCCACAGTTTACGACGTTTAACATTTCGACAGATCCATTTTTCGTCACCAGTCACAAGTCTATCCAAAAAGGGTGAAATGAGTTCGCGAGAATGGAGAGAAGAGCAGATGTCAACTCGGGATTTTCTTCAAGTAATGACTCAAGGAGCTTATCATCAAACTCAACTGGACATCCTATTCGATCTTCATCTTCAAGGCTGCAATCTCCACCTACCACACATACTCACATATAGGCATGTTCTGAGAGAGAAAGGGAGAGAGAGAGAGGGGGAAAGAGTGAGTGAGAAGACATGCATATACACACATATATATAATAATAATTCGATGATTAGAGAAATACTGCAGAAAGTTACGATTTTTACAAATTGTTGACGAATATGTGTGAGGGGAAGGGGGTGCCGGCGTAGGTCAGAGTTTACAAAGAAGAGGTGGGGGGAAATGCACTCAATACTCTGCTGTGAGTAGAGTGTAAATATTTTATTGTAGCATTTGACATTTCTTCGTCATTTCAAAGACTTCAATGAACACCTACCTACTGGTGTTTACTAAACAGAGATGCGTTTGCACACTTGTGTTCACGAACGCATACACATCACGTATATACGCCTACACATACACACAGACGTACATACATATATACACACATACATACACATATACATACATACATACATACATACACGCACACGCACAGGTACACAAACATACAACATACCTGAAGAAAAACACATTCACCGCCTTCTGCGCCGCCGCCGCAGCCTTTGGCAATACTATGAACCACGTGACCTGCAAAAAAAAAAAGTAAACACATAAAATACGTACATAAATATGCAAATAAATAAAGCAAAAATTGTACCTGATGACCTTTCCACCTGACACCTCTGTTATTGAGCCTTGCATCATTCGGAATCTGTTAAAAGATATTGTGACAGGAGAGGAAGGGGACGGAGGGATGGGGGGGGGGGCTAGTCACTTTAGCACGTGACTATGTTGCCATCTTGAATGAAGGGAAAAAGAAACAACACGGCAATTAGCGTTGGTGTTGTTGTTGTTGTTGCCATCATTCAGCCCCGGGTCAGACCTCATTCAACAGACTCCAAGTTCAAAGACATTCAAGCCGTCATCATCCAGTTATGTTTTTGTTCGTTTTTTTTTTTCCTTTATTCAGGGCATAGTGTATCTAACATTACATTATTCAATGTGTCCTTCACCGTTGTTTTAAAGATAATGAGAATTGGCTGCTATTTCTAGCCAGTCAAAGTTGCTTCTTATTTAATACTTGATCAGCACTGATCCAGTAGTGAGTAATGTTCAACGGCATTCTAGGCGTGACCTTCACTCTCACCAACGCGAAATGTAGTGACCGAGGCCAGCAAGTGACCCGTTGCTGGAAAACCCTTGACCAAACGCCGCTAATGTTAACCATTATGTTTTACTTGTATCAGTCATTTGACTGCGGCCATGCTGGGGCACCACCTTGAAGTATTTTGGGTCGAATGAATGGACCCTACTGCTTTCTTTAAAGCCAGTTACTTATTCTGTCGGGTTTTCTTGCCGAACCGCTAAGTTACGGGGACGTAAACACGCCAACACCGGTTGTCAAGCGGTGAGGGTTAGGGTTAGGCTTTGCCCGGTCGAAGATACTTGGCCAAGTTATCACGCAGTGGGACTGAACCTGAAACCATGTGGTTGGGAAGCAAGCTTCTTACCACACAGTCACGCCTGCGCCTACACTGTTTGGTATTAAATAATTTCCCCCCTCCACAAACAACTTCCGTTTAAAAGTCCCTCCCCCATTTTACGCACGAGGACCTCCCTTCCCCAGACAAACCCGGCTCCGTTAAGAAGTCTTACATTCCTAACGTTGACGAAACCACATCAAAGAAATTTGGTTAAGGAATAAAGAAATATTACCGCTCAAAGAATCTGTGCGGAATAATCTCTTTCATGTCTGGAATAGCAGAATAGCGGAATAGCGCGTTTGATTCCGTCACTGTTGTACGAGACGAAATTTAGATGGGTTATCTATCTATCTATCTATCTATCTATCTATCTATCTATCCATCTATCTGTGTCTATCTGTGTGTGTTTTGGGAGAGAGAGAGAAAGAAGGTGAGAGGGCGACAGAGAATCTGACGAAGGTTAGCTAGCAGACCGAAACTTCGAAGTCGCTGTCATTCCTCTTGTAAAATTTAATAAACACGTAAGGCGGCGAGCTGGCAGAAACGGTAGCACGCCGGGCGAAATGCTGAGCGGTATTTCGTCTGCCGTTACGTTCTGAGTTCAAATTCCGCCGAGGTTGACTTTGCCTGTCATCATTTCGGAGTCGATAAATTAAGTACCAGTTACGCACTGTGACCGATGAAATCAACTTAATCCCTTTGTCTGTCCTTGTTTGTCCTCTCTATGTTTAGCCCCTTGTGGGCAATAAAGAAATAAGAATCGTTAACACGCCGGTCGAAATGCTTAGCACTATTTCGTCTGTCTTTACGTTCTGAGTTCAAATTCAGCCGAGGTCGACTTTCATCCTTTCGGGGTCGATAAATTAAGTACCAGTTGCGTATTGAGGTCGATCTAATCGACTGGCCCCCTTCCCCAAAATTTCGGGCCTTGTGCCTAGAGTAGAAAAACTACCACTTTCTGATCCTTGCCATTAATTAAGAAGCCAACAAGGGGCCCTACGGCCCTACGTACCTGTTATTTAGCTACAAGTAAGTACAGACTTGACTCTAGGACTCGTAAAGGCGGTTACCCGGTTTCCACGGCGATTCGAGTTCACATCATTCTCCCCGAACGGGGACGCCAGTCCGTCGAATGGTTGCTTATTTACAGCCGAGTGGCCTGGAGCAACGTGGAAGGAAGTTGGCTTCGATCGGATTCGAACTAGGTTAGACTACAATAATCAAAAGTCGTATAAAGCGAATGCTTCCGCCGCAATTCTTGATCTGGAACCATTGAGGCTTTTCTGGTTTGGATCATCTGGGGGAAACACATTGCAGTTGTTTACTCTCGTAGAATGACTTTGTTGTCGTGGTAGTTGTTGTTGGTGGTGGTGGTGGCGGTGTTGTTGGTGGTGGTGGTGGCGGTGTTGTTGGTGGTGGTGGTGGCGGTGTTGCGCTTGTTACTGTTGTTATTGATGCTGCTGCATCTACGGCTGCTGCTGTTATATTACAATTGTTGTTGCTGTTGTTGTTCTCCCCGTTTTCCCCTACAATTTGCAGCCGTTCCGTTGTTTATTTTTGTCATTCTCCTCATTGTTGTTGTTGTAGTTGTAAGCTATTGCTGGAATCGTTTGTCTTCTTCTTCTTCTTCTTCTCCTCCTCCTCCTCCTCCTTCTTCTTCTTCTTCTCCCCCTCCTCCTCCTTCTTCTCTCCCTCCTCCTCCTTCTTCTCTCCCTCCTCCTCCTCCTTCTCCTTCTCCTTCTTCTTCTTCTTCTTCTTCTTCTTCTTCTTCTTCTCCTCCTCCTCCTCCTCCTCCTTCTAATTAGCTCCTGTCTAAACACTACCAATGTTTCTCTCTCTCACATCGTCAACATACTTCAAATAGATGATTATCCCTTCTTTATCTCAAATATATTTGCCGATCACATCAAAGGGGGAATCTTTTTTCAACTCTTTTAGCGCTACTCTCTGTCTTTTTTTCTTTATATTTATTTCTTTATGATTATTATTTTCTTCAACATCTTCTGCTTATTAAACTCACCTTCGCCCTCTCCCCCACCCCCCTTTTTTTAACTTTATCTTTTTGAACCTATTCCACTCTGCTCTAAAATGCCTATTATGACTACGATACTAATTGCTCTTAGGTGCCAAAACTCTATTGATCTTTTTCTTCAGGTGTTGCTTCATTTCTTACCGTTCATGTCTTCTTCCATCAGCTGGGGTCGGCTAACAACATGTGTGTCTCCTCTGAGCATCACGCAGTGTGTGTATGTGTATGTGTGTATGTGTGTGTGTGTGTGTGTGTGTGTGTGTTTATGGTTAAATTTATATTTTTATACTCTACATCACTGTCAAGCGTATACACACACGCACACACATACACACACACGCACACACATATGTATAAGTGTGTGTGTTATTTTTAATCGGCAGAAGTTAGAAAGTGATTCAAGGACCGAGAGCCTCGTGTACGGCGTTTATTAAACATTTCGATGTGTGTCTATTAAGTGCAATGAACTCAACTGGTACTTATTTCATCGACCCCGCAAGGATGAAAGATAAAGTTTATCACAGCGGAATTTGAACTCAGAACGTAGCGACAGACGAAATGCCGCCAAGCATTTCGACCGACGTGCTAACGATTCTGCCAGTTCGCCGCCTTTGTGGGAGTTAAATAACAGCAGGATTTTTCTTATCGATATGGCGCTGTTGCTGCCGTTATGCCCTTCGCTCCCTATAAAAGAGAGGGCATTGACGACCTTCTCCAGCTCTGAGCTGTTCTGCCCTTCCCCTATGTTTCCCTGCCCTCACCTCAGTCACGTGGCTATGTTTCGCTTATTCTCTTGTCTGTTTTACTACATAAACATCACCAACTGCCTACCCTGAGTAATTACTGACGGCGCGTGCCTGTTTTCAACATAGCTTTTTTTTCTTTCTACGTAGGTTCTGTTGGCCCTCTGCAACGCCATTTTCACCTCTGGGAAGATGTGGTCGATGTTAGTCAGGCCTCTATCCTTCGACCTATCCAGCATGGACGGTCCTACCAGGAACTTGCTCTCTAATGGCATGGCTCTTAGGGTCATCGAGACATACAAGCCCACCTTACCGCAACAAAGGCTGAACCTCGGGGTGGTTTTGCATAGAATACGTTTAAAGATTTACCCCCATGTAATGTGGTGCTGTATTAGAAGGTCGGAGTAAATCGCTTACTGCCGGCAACAGGTGTGTACAAAATGAATGCCTAGGGTAGTATCTGTTTAGCTATTCATATAGCAATTAGCTACGGGTCAGTGGCATCCAAGTGAGCGTGTTCACCTATGGTTGATGAAAATTAACGATAAGAGACCAACTAATGAGAATAACAGTCGGTGAGCAAAAGTTACGTGTGCGTACGTGTGTGTGTGTGTGTATTTGCGCGCGCGCGTACACACGTATATATTATTGCATCCTTTTACTGGTTTCAGTATATATATAGGCGTAGGAGTGACTGTGTGGTAAGTATCTTGCTTACCAATCATGGTCCTGGGTCAGTCCCACTGCGTTGCACCTTGGGCAAATGTCTTCTACTATAGCCTCGGGCAGACCAAAGCCTTGTGAGTGGATTTAGTAGACGGAAACTGAAAGGAAGCCCGTCGTATATATGTATGTGTGTGTATATGTTTGTCTGTCTGTATTCGTAAATGCTTCAAATAATATTATGCCAATTTCGAACCCAACATATTTACACGCTATCATTTACGAGGTTCATTCAGGCGGCGAGCTGGCAGAAACGCTAGCAAGCCAGTATTTCGTCTGTCTTTATGTTCTGAGTTCAAATTCCGCCGAGGTTGACTTTGCCTTCCATCCTTTCGGGGTCGATAAAATCGACTGGCTCCCTCCTCAAAAATTTCGGGTCTTGTGCCTAGAGTAGAAAATATTTACATTTAAGAACCAGTGGTTCGGGTTCAGTCCCATTTCGCGACACCTCCGGCAAGTGTCTTCCACTATGGTCCTGGGCCGACCAATACCTTGTGAACGACTTTGGCAGAAGGAAACTGTGTGGAAGACGTTGTATACATATGGTAGTGCTCCAGCACAGTCCAATGACCAAGGCAAGTAAAAGATAAAAAAGATAAACGACATATTTGAATGAGATGGACGCGCATTCCATAGCAGACGGACGGAGAAGGTGTACGGTGAACATCATGCTGTTTTATTGCAGCAAAATGAATAAAGAGATACAAATGAATAACGAGGTACAAAACTAAACAAACTGCAACAACGACACGCCATAAACGACGACGAAAACTCTGAACTCAACGCCAGTCATTTCTATCAACAGAACTATTGAACTGTCAATCAAAAGCCATAAATATATCATGAAGCTTGTAACTGTGAATCACAACTTTATTAGTATCGTCTGCCATGTTGCTTCTTCAATCAAGTTATTTAGTTGGGCTCAAAGTACTGAAAGGCTATAAAAAAACCCAGAAATATATAAGGTGCAGGCATAGCCGTGTGGTCGGCTGTTAAGTTATGCGCTTTATAAGCCTGAGATTATGGGTTCGGTCTTACTGTGCGGAAAGTATCTTTGGAAGGTGTTTTCGAGTGTAGCAACTGTCTTCTGCTATAGCTCGGAGCCGGCCAAAGTCATGTGAGTAAAATGAACTATTTCAGCAAAACTTTACTGGCATGTAGTGTTTTTTCTGGGCATTCTAAAATTATTTTGAAAACCTGTTTTGGTTTACCTTCCGCGACAATGGCCCAGAAGCAAGATATCAAAACTTCTGGAAAGTTCTAGCATCGCATCGTAATGGTATTGGAAGGTTTTGTTTTGTTTTATAATTTTCTTTGAATCATTGTAAACAGATTTTTGTGCGACGACGTATTGAAGGTGACAACTTTGGCACATTTAATTCGCCTTCTTAGAGTTCGGCGGTAAAAAAAAAAAATGTCACAGAAAAACGTCACTTCTTTGAAGGGAATTTTTTCTTACATTTTTTATTAAATAAAACGGGATTTTGTTTTTTTTTCACGTAGATGCAATGTCATTTATAGGCGACTGATTGGCCGCCTCGTTAGAGACATTGTCACTGTGGTATTCGTTCCGGCTTTCTTTACTTTCATTTCAAATACTGCCGACCAATAACTTCACCTTTTATCCTTTCGGGGTCGATAAATACAGGGCTGGCTTCGTACTGAGAAGAGAGTCTCTCTCTCTCTCTCTCTCTCTGACACACACAAACACACTTTCTGTCTATCCGGCTATCACTCTCTCCGATTCTTTCTCCTACTCTTTTTCTTTCTCTCCACTCTCTCTCTCTCTCTCTCTCTCTCTCTCTCACAAACACACTTTCTGTTTATCCGTCTCTCATTCACCTCCTCCTCTTTCTCCCTCTCTCTCTCTTTATATCTGTCCGCCTGTCTGTCTTTCTGTAAACAGCAATGGAAAGGGATGAACCCCTCCGCTTCCTCTAAAAACGCCCCTAGGCACATCGTATGTTTCAACCGAATTCATCAGCGATCGATTCAAAGCCAGACGATATCGTTATAAAAATTGTGGGTTTTAAGGGATTCTGGATTGGCAACATCGTTAAACCTTCCAGCAAATGTCTTGCGTTGTTTAGTTATGCTTCTTTACGTTCTGAGTTCAAACCCCACTAAGGTCAGCTTTACTTCTCCTCCTGCCACTCTAAACGTACGTTTGCCTAACGTGGTTATAAACAATAGTATACTACTACTACTACTACTGCTGCTGCTACTGTGTTCACCGTTTTAAACTTGGAAAACAATTCTCTGTTCTCTCGGCAATGTAAACATTTTTCTTTGTGGAATGAATGAAAAGAATAGGGAAATGAGTATGCGCATGTGTGTGTGTGTGTGTGTGTGCGTGTGTGAATGTGTACATGCGCGTGCGCGTGTGTAGCAATTAGTAGTTGGACAAGTCTAAAACACACACACACACACACATAAAAACCAAGCACGAAACAAAGCAACAAAAAAATCTCTTCTGAAGACATCTGGACGATGCTGGTTCCATTAGAAACATATATGTGTGTGTGTGTGTGAGTGTGTTTGTGTTTGTGTATATGTATATGTATATATATATATGTGTGTGTGTGTGTGTGTGTGTGTGTGTGCACGCGTGTAAGTATGTATATATATATATATCCCTCCCGAAAATCCGTGAGAACTTCGTGCAATTCAACAGTTCAACTCTTTTTGGCCGTGCAAAAACATTTATTCTTTCGTGGGCTTTCTTTCTTTCTTTCTTTCTTTCTTTCTTTTTTTTCCTTCTTTTTCTTTTTGTTCTCTCCACGTTCCTTTGATCTACATAAAAACGTCAAGCACCGCACGTTAGAGTTATCTCCCGTATATTTGCCGCTCTTCAATTGAAGTTGATACTGCTGATATGTGATGGAAACATCTGATACGTGTCAGCTCTCATGTATCAGGTTTCTGGCCCGTGGTGTTTGCGTTTGTTGTCTTCTGTTCTCTCGTAGCGGTGGTGGTGGTGGTGGTGGTGGTGGGGATGTAAAAAAAAAAATATATAAAATATAAAAGAAAAAACCTGCTTCATTATTTACCGTCCTTCCCTCGACTATCAAAGACCGAGTATTATTTTCTCACGATGTCATTGCACTCCTTGTAATATTCACAATATTAAAGGAAGCAAAAGTAACCATTCGGCCGGCGAAGACCGCACGTTGGTTTCGATCCTGCTTTGAAGTCACTTAATTTCTCTTACATTGCTAATGTGGTTATAATTGGGAAATCACCCCCACAGCATCCAACATAAAGCTTTCCCCGAAACTGAAAGCCTCTTTCTGAAAACAAAAAACGTCATGTTATTTTATTTTTATTAAATTATGTTAAATACTAATATAATGAAATAAAAAATTGCAAATTTATTTTATAAAATAAAAGAAATAGAGATGTTACCAGAATAACTGAACGATTATAATACGAGGGAGTCCTGGCTTTAAGGCTGTTGCGAAAGGTCTGGCTGGAAGCCCAACGTTCCGAGTTCTTTTACAGGGCTTAGAAAAACTGAAGGACCCAAGGAATAAGTGCGTGAATCTGAGAGAGAAATACGTTGAATAAAATTATAATGAACTGATCCTCTCTTTTACTCAAAGCCAGGAACTTTTCAACCCCCTCGTAATGATGGTGGTACAATCATCCTGTAACAGCAGAATGAGACACCAACTAATCCTCCTCCGACACGTAATTTTAGGCGATAATTTTTGGTTTAGAACGTTTTTCATTTTTTTTTTTTTTGAGAAAGAGAGGATCAATGGTAGTTGGTCTAACGCACACTTAGTGCTCATCCCATACATATCAAATCTCGGGGATACAACGTGGTGATTCTTGAACCAGTATCCTGTTATAAGATCTAAAGCTGAAAATTTCTGTTTCTTATTTTCTTTCGGTCTGTTTTTCATATTATGCTATCGATTTCATATTGTTTTTTGTTCAATATATATCTCCAGTATATACATACATATATAAATTCTTCTAACCACACAACTTGCTTGTTGAACACAGCATAACTCTATGTACACTTCCAGCAGTCTCTCTCACACACACACACATATATACGATAGGCTTTATTCAGTTTCCATCAATCAAATCCACTTTCAAGGCTTTGGCTGGTCCGAGGCTATAGTAGAAGACCTAGAGTACCCTGGATGCTTCGCAGTGGGATTGAACCTGAAACCATGTGATTGGGAAGCAAACTTCTTAGCAGCTTGCGATAAGTTAGCAACGTGATTCGTGACACAAACAGGAGGAGAATCAGAGTCCCTTAAGATGCTTTTGAGGCCCCTTGACGAGATATATTTTAGGGAATTTGCTGCTAATTTTTATACACGTCCAAAACTCACACAAATTTTAATTTATTCTTTGTGGACATGAAATTTACAGCAATTTTAATTCTGATTTTGTCTTATTTATTTTTCCCCATCCAGATATTACCTAAGACGGTCTTTTGGAAGCTTTAAATGGATTATCTTTTTAGAAGGTGAGTCAAATTTACCTTAATAACTTTCTCTGCATCTGTAATACGTATTTTTTATATACACCACGCAATATCAATATCGTGTGTGTGTGCTAATGATCCAACTAAATGCCAACTAATGCTCCTCCGACACGTAATTTTGTTGAACACATTTCGTCTCTTTTGCCGAATGGCTATGTTACGGGGACTTAAACACGCCAACACCAGTTATCAAGCGGTAGTGGGAAACACACACACACACACATACACACACACACACACACACACACACACACACACACACACACAACGGGCTTCATTCAGTTTCCGTCTGCCAAATCCACTCTCAGGGTTTTGGCTGAACCGAGGCTATAGTGGAAGACACCTGTCCACGGCGCCATGCAGTGGGACTGAACCCATACCCTTGTGGTTGGGAATAAAGTTTCTTACCACACATTCATACCTGTACTTAATTTACGGTATTCATTTATGAATCTGCATTTGGCTCTGATATTCCAAGCAAATAATGACCTCTCGTCTACCTTCACAAGCCCTCGAAATATACACATATTACATATATATATATATATATATATATATATATATATATATATATATATATATATAAATAGAGTTATATATATATATATATATATATATATATATGTATATACATATACATATTACATATATAAATATATATGTGTATATGTGTATATATATACATATATATATATGTGTGTGTGTGCATACGTGCATATACGTATACATACACACAAACACACAAAGTCGCACGCGCGCATATACTGTATTTTTACTATGAATTCCTTAATTTTATTCCTATCTTATCACCTCCCGAAGACGCTTTTTGTTTTTTGTTGTTCAAAGCCTGGAACCCACCGACAGGTCTGCCCCATCAAGGGCGTACGTGTGTGTGCGTATTTATCGCTCTATTTCTATCTATTTACCTGTATATACTCATATATATCTTATAATTTCACACACACACGCACACACACATACACACACACACACTATCTCTGTATATATACATCGCCACGACTTGTTGAGTACAAGCTACCTACAGCGGAGTATATATAAAACAAGATCACTTGAAAAAGAAAACAAAAATATTGAAAGAGATTTTAATAACCTCTTTCATCTCTCTCCTTCGCTCTCTCCTTCTTTCTCTTTCTCTTCCTCTCTCATTCTCTCTATCTCTTTGGTAGTGGTTGTGGCGGTGGGGGTTTTTGTTTTGTACATTATTGTTTTTTTTTATCATTGGTTCCTGCAAAAGACTTGTGTTGGTTATTATTTTGTTGTTATCTCAAAGTGAAGTTTTATGCCGTGGCCTTTATATGGTGGATAATAATATTTGTAAAGAGATTAGACAAAAATAGAAAATGGCGGCTTTTTTGTTGTTGTAAAGAAGTACTTAAAAGATGGAAGGTTGTAGGTCCATGAGAGATAATATGGTTGTTATAGTTGTGAAGGGGGGGGGACCTGATGCACAGCAGCATGTGGAGTGTGTGTGTGTGTGTGTGTGCATGTAGATGCGTGGACGTATAAGTTGGGGGATGTTGTAAGGGTGCAGACAGAAGAGAAAGAGTGAAAGGAACGCTGGAAAAAGGCAACGTGAATCTGGTCTTGTCTGTCTTTTATTGGCACCGAAAATAGATATAATCTCAAAAATTCAATATATTTTGAATAAATTGTTTTTGAAAAGATGTTGGCTCTGTCATTCGTTGATCAGAGATTATTGTTACGTTGAGAATTGCTCCAGATAGTGATCGAAGTTGAACTTTACAATAATAATAACAACAATCGAGTTGATGGGTGATAAAACTGAACTAAAACGTAATCAATGTGTGTAATTTTATTGGCACTATGACGCTCACAAAACACAAGTGTGTATCGTTGAAACCATAATGAAAATTGTAATTTTTCAAAAGGTAGCCATATTTAATGAAAATCTGCATCCCTTTGACATGCTGCAAAGATATTTTGAAAGAAGACACGTTTTTTTTTTCATAAATTTTACTTTATACCGATATTTTAAGTAGCCATGTTTAGACAAAGCTTTCCTCAGCCGAGCTGATAACGAACGAAAGTTTTTTTTTTTTTACCAAGATTCGTTTTGAGGCCTAACAGGTTTTATGCTTATAAAATTTTATCCATATCAGAGCCATGAGCTGACGAGAGGTCTCTTATCAGAGAGATAGAAAAGCGTGTGATTGAGAATGATGCCGTTTGATGTTGAATAATTTACCGGTCGTAAGGGAGGGTCTAAAAACACTCTTAAGAAAGTTTGCGCGCGGACTTGGCTGTGTAGTTAAGAAGTTCCAGCTGTACAATGGGATTGACCTAATCGATTCACCCGAAATTGCTGGCCTTGTGCTAAAATTTGAAATCATCATTATCATTATTACGAATATGGCGAGCTGGCAGAATGGTTAATGCTTAGCACTGAGATCGAATTTGCCTTTCACTGTTTTGAGGTCAATAAAATAAGTAGCAGTCGAGCACTGGGGTCGGCCCTTCTCCAAAATCTCATGCCTTGTGCTTATTGTAGAATGGATTGTTAATATTATTAGGAGCAGAGATACCGCCCTGCGGACAATTTCCTTCTGGTCATCTGTAGTGACCGCCGCGAGGTTTGCGGACACTGGCTTCACAAAACGGAGAAACAGGCAGCAGCGAGAGCTCCGAGTAAAATAGTCAGTTATTAACGACTGTTGTTGGAAGTTGAAGAGTCGGCATGGAGACCTTTATTCGGTGCACGTTTAGAGTACTTAAGTACACAACCTTCAAAACACGCAATACATACACACACACACACACACACGCACACACATGACATTCGTGCATGCACACAGGTGCTAGCACACACATACAAATATAGACGCGCGCGAGCACACACACACTTCACATTCAAAGGGCCGCTGTAAACAATCTCAATAACTCCAGAAAAAAACTTGAGTGGTGTGTGTGTGTGTGTAAGCTATCTGTCCATGCATCTATCTGTCTAACCAGCTGTGCGTGTGTGTATGTGTGTGTGAATTTGTACCTTTTGTTTTTATGTACATTGTGTGTGAGAGACGGAGGAGGATACAGTAAGAGAGAGAGAGAGAGAGAGAGAGAGAGAGAGAGAGAGAGAGAGAGAGAGAGAGAGGGGGAATGGATGTAAGGGTGTGTGTGTGTGTGTGCAAGAGATTGCGCTGTGATGTGCGTGTGTGTATGCGCGACGGAGTGAACGTCTGCTTGTGTGTGTGTGTGTGTGTGTGTGTGTGTGTGTGTGTGTGTGTGTGTGTGTGTGTTTGCAGGTACTTGTAATCGTTTTCAATCACACTCGTAGTTGTTTGCTTTGTTGGTTGGTTGTGTACCATAGCTGCGGGTGTAGAACCATCTCAGTTGACACCCTTAATCTATAAATACGTCAGAAATATATCGGACAGCACCTGTTTCTTAGCCTTTTATCTTGGCCGATATTCCGCCCTTATGAAAGTTGAGTGCCCGCGGGCGACCGGTTCAATCTACGGCGACGACGATGCTTGGCCTTTTTCTTTTTTTTTTTTTGTATTGTTCATAGCATTGCTATGCTGGTGATATACATACAAACTGCACACACACACACATATATATACACATATGCACACATACACATACATGTGTATATACATGCAACTATATATATATATATATAGAGAGAGAGAGAGAAAGAGACAGACAGACAGACAGAAAGATGCACACACACACACACACACACACACACACACTATGTTGTATGTGTACCGTATTTACTCGTGAACAAATTGATTTATACACGTAAGTACGGTATATATGTATGTGTGGTCTTCGAGAATAAAACGAAAATACCGACGAATCTTTTTAGCGATCGCTCGGCTTGTGTGTGTTTGTATGCGAATGTATGTCTATGTATGTGTGTGTGTGTGAGTCAAACAGACTCCGAAGAGACTAATGCAGGTCTGCATGGGTAAGACTTGTATTAATTGGTGAAATAAAAAAAGAAGAACGAAACACTTGCCGTGAGGAATGGAGATTCCATCGTTTCGGACAGAGTCTTCCCTTCAGGATGAGAGACACGGCAGAGGTTTCTATCTTCTCAGTAGGAAAACTGGCTGCAACTGATGAGGAACGCAAGACCACAAAAGTTTCATACGTGGACAACAGCAAGTAGGTGGCGAGCTGGCAGGATCGTTAACTCGGTGGACGAAATGCTTAGTGGTAATTCGCCCGTCGCTGCGTTTTGAGTTCAAATTCCGCCGAGATCAACTTTGTCTTTCGGAGCAATAAATTAAATACCAGCTACGCACTGGGGTCGGTGTAATCGACTAGTCCCTACCCCAAAATTTCAGGTCTTGTGCCTATAGTAGAAAAGGATTATTGTAAGAGAAATTTTTTCCTTCACAGTAAATGCAGTGAATTTGCTTTTAGAGGTTTAAAATGTGATAAACATACTTTTTTAACCTCCCTAAAGTCGGTTTTTTCCTAATCCTTGCTTCACACTGATACGGCCATGCAACAAAATACTTCAACACACGATTCCACATCGGGAGTCTTGCAAAGCAAATACGAAAACGATTCATTCTTAACACTTAACTTTCTGGCGTTGAGAAAAGTCTGCGGACAACGAAACTGTTTTGTCAATTATTAAACGGCAGAAAATGAAGCGGTTTTTGGTCCTGTAACATGACACCTTGACACTCTGCCTCTAGCGAATATGGGTCACGCACGGACAAACACCGCGATAAAAAAAAAGAGAGGGGAAGACCACATGGGTGGGGTGAGGGAGGGCAAGCACCCCTATCAACAGGGAATAATGAATAAATAAGAAGGGAATTGCGTTGGTTGATGACTGGGAACGATTCAGAGGGGAGGAAGTTCTGTCTCTTGCTGTGCACAGATGGCGTCCCTAAGTTTTACGTTTTGATTGATTTGTCAAGTTGAAACATCCTGTGAAAGTTTTCTGTCGGACGGAATACGTTTCTTGTGGTATCATCCATGTTTGTTTTTCTTCTTTTCTTCACTTGTTTCAGTCATTGCACTGTGGCCATGCTGGGGCACGGTCTCGAAGGATTTGGTCGAACAATTTGACCTTAGTACTTATTTTAAGTATGGTCTTTAATCTATCGGTCTCTTTTGTCGAGCCGCTACATTACGAGGACGTAAACAAACCAGCACTTGTTCCCACGCCATAGGTTCAACGACTGTTACACCAAAGAGCTGGTCCGAAAATATTTCCAGCCTTGCACCAGACGCTTGGCCATGTAAAATGCTTGCAATCTCACTTTAAAAGAAAACCCTTGCTTCAGAACGAACTCCATTAATATTTCATAATAATTTAGTCGCTGATAAACGCCAAAAAACAAAAACATGTACAAAGGTAAATGAAAAAGATGAGCTGTGTTGGGTGGTGGTGGTGGTGGTAGGGGGTTACGTCGACGTTCTAAAATGAAGGTCTAAATTGGAGCGAGTGAAGAAAGATATGGGGTGGAGGTGAGGGTAGCAGTCTGTAAAGGTATTTGAAACTCGGAAAGCGAGATCAAGCCTTGTTTACGACTGTGAGTGTCTTAAACTTGAGTAATTTGTGTCTGTTGTCAACTTGTTGCCATTACAGAAAGACTTGCGTGAAGGGACTTTGAAAAGGAAGAAGAAAAACGGCGGTAACTGACTTTTATCCTTTCCACCGGCAACCCACTCCTACTCACCCACTCACTCACTCCTTCTCAGAATCAGCCATCAGAAGTGTGGTGATGGCGGGGGGGGGGGGGGCTAACGGGCAGGCTTTTCGTTCTTTGTCGCAAGTGGAATTTGTAAATAAAACCCTAACACCACCACCACCACCACCATTAAGAACACAAGCATTTATCGTCCAACGACAGCAAAAAAAAGAACATATTTTATGGCTGATGCGTTTTCATGCAATCAGTGAGAGAGAGAGGGAGAGGAGAAAAAGAAAGAAAGAGGAGCAAGGAGAGAGGGAAGAAGAGAGACGTGAGAGAGGGAGAGTTATAGATGGAGAAAGGGCGACGGTATGTGGGGTGGTAGTGGGGGGAGCTGGAGGGCAGCTGGAACTTAATTAGGCGAAAATAGATGTGTAACAACACACAGCAATTATAAGCATCCCAAAACATGCATAGACACACACACACACCATAATATCATATGGCCACATGCACACACACACACACACATAACACACACACAACTACATGCATATAAAGCACACGCAACAACGTATATGTAACACATCATATACAGACACACACACAAACATATAACACGCACAACATATAACATGCAACAGCTAGCAACACACACACACACACACATGCACACATACACACATGCACAGCATACGCACCACAACACATAAAACGCACCCCCCCTCCTCTTCCTACTCAGCTAAACCCCCCCCCCACCCCCTGCACTCCAATCTTTCCTTCTCTCTCTCTCCCTCTCTCGTCCCCTTACGCCCTGCAGCCACCACCACCACCTCCATCTGCTTTGACGGTTACTTTGATCAACGTTTCAGTATTAAGGCCGCCCACCCCTTACCTCCATCCTTCACCTTTCTCTCTCTCTCTCTCTCTCTACTAGTATTGACGGGGGAGTAGGGTGAGGCGTAGGGATGGGATCGTCCCTCCTCCGCCCCTCCCGCCGACTGTAGTGCACTGACCCCTTTCAAGAACGTGCTAGTCAGACATGGAAGAGAGCGGGGTGGAGTGAAGTCAGAGAGACGTGGGTGAGGGGTTGAAACAAGGGCACAACGCTCTCTCTCTCTCTCTCTCTCTATATATATATATATACACACACACACACACACACACATATATATATATATATATATATATATACACACACACACACAAGCAGGCAGCAGTGTGTGTGTGTGTTTATACATATAAAACCTTTAAAGGTTCGACTATTCTCCGATATAGTTTGCTGTTGCTGTTGTTGTTGTTGGTGGTGGTGGCTTTGCACTTGCAGTCGCTGCTGCTGTTACTGCTCGTGCTGTTGTTAGTGGTATTGTTATTGCTGTTGTAGGTGTTGTTGTTGTTACTGCTGTTGCTGTTGATGATGTTATGGTCCTTTGCTGTTTAGCCCCAGGATGATGAAAAACAGAAGGTACTCCCTGACATTCCTTCTTTAGAATCTGCTGTAAACACTCGTTGTTCTCTTTCAGATGGTTGGTATTGTTTCGATAAACACAGCTGCCAAAGCCGATGGGTAACCATGAAACCTTACATGAGCTCAAAACACTGGCCGGAAGTTAAAAAAGGTAAGCTTCGACATGAGGATGTCGTTCATTAAAAAATTATTATTACTTCCGCCTTCGCTAAGGCGGGGATATTGTTTTCAGTCGTGTTTGTCCGTGGACAAAATATCTCAAGAACCGCTGGATGGATTCGGATAAAACGAACCGATTAGATTTTGGGATCGATCCGGTACCGCATCGGAGGAAGTGCTATGTGGTATAATCTGAATTCAAATCCCGTCGGCGTCGACGTTTTCTTTCGATCCTTTCCGGGGTTCGATAAAATAAAGTACTGGTGTAAGGAAATTGTTAGAGCACTGGTCAAAATGCCTTGTGGTGTTTTCCCTGCTACTTTACGTCCTGATCCCGATTGAGAAGACGCTACTACCAAGTTGTATTGGCTCGACCTTCTCCTTAGACATGCACCTGTCCAAGATGCGACATCGTTGAATCGAACTCACAACGCCATGGTTTACGAAGCGCCCTTCTTACGCACAAAACCACGCTCGCATCCTCAACGCACAGCTTCCCCGTGCCCTATACATCTCCCACGTTCTTTCCATTTCTTTATTTTCTCCTCTCTCTTTCCATTCAAACTCTCTCTCTCTCTCTCTCTCTCCATCCATTTATATGTCTCTCTCCCCTCGCATTTCATACATCTCAATCTCTGTCCATCAATTATTTCTCCATCTTCCTCTCTCTTCATTCTTTCTCCATTCTCTTTCTCCATTTCCTCCTCCCCCTCTCTCTGCTTTTCCTTCCATTCTCACCTCGTTCCCCCCCCCTCCTCTCAGTTCTTCCTTTCAACCACCATTCATTCACAGTAACTCTTACTTATGGTCCTGTCATCACAATTCATGTCAGCAGCCAGCTGTACGTGTCATCATTTCAATACAGCTTCAGTGACCCTTGCTGGTGGCGGCAGTGATGCTAGTGTCAGCGGTTTAAGCCAAGTTCGCCATGATCCCGCGGACTTACCAAATGCATTCCAACCGTGACCATTCCATCTGGCACTACATTATCCAATTTAAGGTTCCTTTTACAATTTTTCAACGTCTGGACGAGGCGATTTGGCTGCTATTTCCGGAAGAGCGAGGGACCGCATATGGCTCTTTCGCTGACTCATTGTCTTGATGGTGGTGGTGGTGTCCTTATGGGTGGGGTGGGGTGGATGGTAATTGACAAAATCACCCTCCATCAAAGTGGCTGCCTTTGTTCCTGAATCAGAAATAGTTACTATATCGCTTTCACACACACACACGCACACTTTCTTCTCCCTCCGGTCGTAGAGAGGTTATGTGTCTCCGGCCATTTCAGTCTAACGAGTCGCCTATACAACCTAGCGCTTTATAGGTGCGAAACCGAGGGTCACTCTGTGACTGACAATAACAAACAACCTATATATATTCCCTTTATTTTTTTTACTTGTTTCAGTCATTTGACTGTGGCCATACTGGGGCACCCTATATATATATACGTAACATATACTCAGTAATTGGCGTACGGCTATATTGAGACACATAACAATAAACCTACTCGTTTTCTATGTTCTATTTCTCTACTCCTTCATCCCTCCGTATATATATATATATATATATATATATATATATATATATATATATATAATGTTCGTATGTACGTGTATACACACACGCCTTTCGTCGTATATACATACATATCCATACATCCTGCTGTATACTCCGCTCTCACCTCACCTCGGGACAAGAAAATGATTTATGTGAAGCTTTAAAAACAAAGCAAACCCCGCCCAAACCCCAAAGAAACATCAAAATAATCTGGATAATAATTGTAATTATACATGTGCATGCCACGTCTTCTATATCACACAGACCGCAGCATAATGGCGGTACTGTGGTACTTGTGCGCCCCCAAAGAGAAAACAAGATTCTGTACAACCTTACATTTCCTGAGAGGCGACTTTAGCAGCGTATACGATCCCGCCGCCGCCGCCACCATCTTTCACTGAACTGTTGTTATCTTTATTTCGCTGCCGCCATCTTTGATGGTGATAACACCTCTCCACGCCATATTGAATCTCTCTTCAACACCCACCAAACGCCAACACCTTTTCTTCCCTCCGGTTCCTCCCATCTTACATCAAATTTCAAAGCATGATATACACTCAAAAGCGTTGTATTGTATAGACTATTAAATTAACCAACGCTGGTGGAAATGGCGATGATGAAAATGACGATGACGACGACGATTGTGGTGGTGGTGGTGGTGGTGGTGGTGGTGGCGATATGAATATTAAAATACCGATGATGACGATGGTAGTGGTGATGCTGAATATAAAAGCGACGACGACGACGATGAACTGCTCCAGGCACTTAATGTAGGCCTCTGGGTTGAGTCTGAGGCCCTGTGGGAAGATGAATCTCTCCAAACACCATGATGTTGACTGGATGTTTGATTTTTATCACCCTCGGTACATGTTTTGGGGACACGGCAAGCCAACGGTTGTTCTGTGTGTTCACCATCTGATCCTGGCAGAAATTTTTCTCGTCAGAGAAAAACCAAAACGTATTCAATTGGAGGGGATGCTTGAGTTTATTCAAAAGTTTCGTAACGCAATCTTTCCTCTTGTCCTTGATGGCTTGGGATCAAAATTGGCCCTTCTTCACCTTGTATAAGGAATACTGAATGTCTTTATGCACCACCTGCCTGATAAGAAACTCAGACACTCCCATGTTCCTGGCAATGAACCTGATTGATTTGCAGGGACCTTTGTCAATCATGGCCTGGATCTCACAACCCGAAGCCATAGTAGACGACACTTACCCAAGGTACGACGCAGTGGGACTGAACCTGGAACCATGTGGTTTGGGAAGCAAACTTTTTACCACAAAGCTACGCTTAATATTGTCAACCAGCCTGACCACCCCTCTCCAATAGACAATCTGCAGCTGAAGACAGACATCACTTTCGGCATTAATGTTCGGATCAGTTATTCCAAGGAAACCAGATATGCTTGTAACATGCGTTGATGGCCTTTCCGAGCAGCAATGGCGACTTTAAAGAGAAACAGCATTCGTTGCTTCTGGATTCGCAGCCCAAACACACACACAAGAAGCGAACTCGTTTGGTGGTGGTGGTGGCTTTTGTATTTTATTGTTGTTGTATGTTTATTTTTCATGCTTTTTATATTCATTATCGTTCTTCTGCTTTATTTATTTATTCATTATTCCTAAGAGTCAAATCATGGAGTCGTGCGTGGACTTAATGACGGCGGTATATGTGTGTACGTCTGTATGTGTGCGAGTAGAAATGGTGATTGTGTATAAAGAAGTTGTGCTTTGATCTCTCTCTCTCTGTGTGTGTGTGTATTTATGAGTGTGTACATGTGTGTGGTTTTACCTTTGTGTGTATACCTGTGTGTAATAGTTTGTGTGTGTGTGACTGTATGGAAATGTGATTGTGTGTGGAGGTGTATGTTACAGCATGTGCTACAGTTGTGTTTTTGGTGTGTGTGTGTGTGTGTGTGTGTAGAGTTATTCATGTGTGTGTGTGTGTGAGTGTATGAACATGTATGTGTATGGGCACATGCATATGTGTGCATGATTGGATTTGTGTGTGTATATGTATGTGTGTATGTATGTGTATATGTATATACATATACTGGGTGTATATGTGACACTGTGTAGTAATAGCAGTTTCCGTTGATCAAATCCACTCACAAGGTTTTGGTCGGCCCGGGGCTATGATAGAAGGCACTTGCTCAAGGTGGCATTCACACACAGATGAGCAACTGTTCTAACAACACCCCCATACCACTCCTGTCCACCTCCGCTTCTTCCCCACACGTAACCGCAGTTAATTACTGCTTATGCTTTAATTAACACAGTAAAAAAAACATATTTAGCGAGTTAACATGAAAAACGTCCCTTGGCCTTCCTCCCCCCTCATTCTCCCACCACCGCCACCGCACACTTTCTCTTATCTAAATGTGATTGTTTAATGGTGGTGGGGAGGGAGGAGAAAAAGCGAGAGAAAAACCCTTCCCGTGGCAGCTGATGTATTTTCACGCTACACCAAACATGTGGAGCGTTTCACATCTCTCAGCCCCCTCCTAACCTACCACCACCACCACAACCACCACCGCTATAACCTCCACCACCACCGCCACTACCATCGGCATCTTCCCGCCAACGACGTAGTCTTTATGTGGAGGTTCGTTCTGCTAGAAATAACAACCAAATTCTCCTTAAAAATCATCATTCTATTAAAAAAAAAATTGTAAAAGAATATTACAAAGGTAGATTCTCCCCCATTGCCTTAAGGCTCGGCTGGGAAATTTGATTTTCTGTTTTTTATGCATGCGTATATGTGTACGCACGTACATAGATACATATAATACTCTTGTGTTTTTCTCCGTCACAACATACGTAGAATGGTAGATCTGTAGGTGACTAAGAAGGGAAGGAATATTTACCAATGTCAGGGTAACGAAGAAGGTCGGGGTGGGTGCATTCGGTATCGATGATCGCACTTTTTCTGCCTCAACCATATTCGTCTTAGAATCTCTTCATAAACGCAATTTTCGTTTCTTTTCTTTTTCGTAATTCATTTTAAAGTCACTGTATTTTTGGTTTTGTTTCATTTCCAGGCAGTGGTATCACTTCATGGGACCCAGAAGAGAATCCTTATTATTACCATGCAAATATGGTGTAAGTAACCCTTTATTAATTATTACAATAATTAGGGCGTCGACGTGGCAGAATCGTCGGAGCGTCGGAAACAATTTCTTCTGGCTTTTTCATATTTTGAGTTCAAACTTCGTCGAGATCGACTTTATCTTTCATCCTTTCAGGCTGGGTAAAATAAATTACCAGTCGTGTACTGAGGATGATGGCATCGACCAAGCCCCTCCCCTCAAAGTTGCTGATCTTGTGTCAAAATGCCTTGCGATATTTCTTCTGGTTCAAGGCGTTGGCGAGCCAGCAGAATCGTTAGCAGGCCGGACAAATTGATGAGCGGTATTTCATCCGGCTTTACGTTCTGAGTTCAAATTCCACTGTGGTCGACTTTGCCTTTCATCTTTTCGGGTGGTCGATAAAATAAGTACCAGTTGAGCACTGGGGTTGATGTAATCGACCTTCCCCCTGTAGTGTAGCGAGGACTACCAAACAACCATAAAGGGGAAACGTGCGTAGGAACTTCAATATAAACTTGTGTTTATTCTTATTTGTCTTGTATTTGCTTTATAGCTCATAACGATGAATACTACTCGGATTAGTAGTCAATTAACAACTAGACAGGATTAGGATAATCTAAGAGGACCTTTAAACATAACAGTAGCAGTCGTACATTATTTGTATATATAAGTTCTACTACATACGTACGTACATACATACACACACACATATACACACACACACGCACACACACACACATATATATATATATATATTGTGTGTGCGTGTCCAGAGACAGATAACTACAATCGGTTTCTCTAATAACTATGCTATTTTCCCCGCCTCTGTTACAGATATGTTCCTTATTGCTCCAGTGACTCATGGACAGGAACTTACAAAGCCACAAGCAAAGGTAATACTTCCTTTATATGCCTCATATCGCAGAATCGTTAGGGTGTCAGACAAAATGTTGTGTGTGCGTCTGTGTGTGTGTGCGTGCGTGCATGTGTATGTGTATGTGTATGTTCATAATAATTAATACTTATTTTGTTGCTTTGCAGAAGATTTCTCGTTCATGGGTTCGTTGATAATAGAAGAGGTCCTCAAAGATCTCTTGGCTCATGGCCTTGCCAAAGGAAAAAAGTTGATTTTAGCCGGAAGCAGGTAACAGTATTTATCAATGTTCGCTAACAGCTCCACAAAAACACCCACAGACAGAATTTCCCATCTATGTAGTAGATTATTTATCCAAAACATTTAATTTGCTTTGAATTTTTGCACTCTAGTTTCGTGTCCTTTTCCAGTAAATGTCCACTGGGACTTTTCTCCATGGGGTAGCGACAGCTATTCTGAAAGCCTTACTCTCATTTCATGCTTATTATCATTGTTTACTAATTCTTTAATAATCAAAGAAAATTAGCCGTCGATAATAGGGAAGTACCAAGAAAACATATGCAATCGTGAAAGACGTACAATTCGTTCCATTCGTGACTATCCCATGCCAATTGCTAATCCGGTTTTTGCGTTTCATTTCAGTGCTGGCGGCACCGGAGTTCTTCTCAACTTGGATCGCGTCGCAGACAACCTAGCAGACTGGGTCCCCGGCATCGAAGTGAGAGGTGTGTCCGATTCTGGCTGGTTTCTGGACAACAAACAGTACAAACCTGCCCCGTGCATGAACGCGCATTCCTGTGCACCAGTTGATGGGATCAAAAGAGGAGTCGAGTAAGTGGACACTGTGGATGTGTGCGCGTGTGCGTGTGTGTGTGTGGATGTGTGTGCGTGTGTGTACTGCTTGTCACTCCCACAACCATTAACTGATATGGACCTGTTTTTAAAACGGAAGGGTGAGATTTGAGGAAGATTTAGCTACTATTTCTAGCTTGTCAAGCGACCAAGTAGAAAGCCCCGAGGTGGGTGGGTGGTGGTGGTGGTGGTAGTGGTGGTGGATGGATGGGTAGATGGGAGAAAATTGAAAGGTGTTGAACAAATGTAATGATTAATTGTAGAAGTTACTGAACTGTGACGATGCGTGTGTGTGTGTCGCCTCGAGCGCGCACCGTAATCATGATTGCCCCATCATCACCGCCGCCTTAAACCTTACCATCACCACCACCTTCCCCACCATCCCCATTACCGCTACCGTAACCACCGCTGCCACCATCCCCGCTCTCAGCACTGTAACCACCTTTACCACCACCACCATAATCATTAGATTATTACCCCCCCACCGTTATCCTCTTCCCCCCCACACACCACATTCCTCCATTGATGTTTCCACATCAAAAGTTCATTTGATGATAGTGGGGGAGGTGGCAATGTCGTATTAGTCTTGGTGGATGTGGAGGTGGAGGTGGAAGATGTAGCCATGATGTCGGCGGCGATGGCGGTAGCAGAAGGTTGTGGCTTTGGTAGTGGTGGTGGTGGTGGTGGTGGATCCTGATATTGTTTGTTGTGGCTGTGGTGGTAGCGGTGGTGGATGGAATTGGATATCTTTGTTGTGGTTGTGGATCTAGTAATTGCAGTGGTGTTGTAGTTATTGTGGTAGTGGTAGTATCGCGGATGGTATTGGTGGTGGTATTTTGTTTTTGCTGTGGTTTTGGTTCCAGTTATGAAGTTGGCGGACGCAATGAGGGCGGCGGCGGTGGTGGTGGTGGTGGTGGCAGTGGTGACGGTGTGTACGATAGTAGTAGTAGTAGTAGTAGTAGTAGTAGTAGTAGTAGTCGTCTGTGATGGTTAACGGTGGTGGTGATTTATATTTTACCTGTGTAAAATCTCGTGGTCATCCAGCTTGCTAAAAATAGCAGCCAAATCACATCACACTCAAATCTCTCTCTCTCTCTCTCTCTCTCTCTCTCTCTCTCTAAAATACACAACCGGAATATCTGTAAAAATAAAATAAAATGAAACTGGATCAACACAACTGGAATAAATTTTTTTTTGATCAGAAGCCAGAGGTCTGTTTGATCAGAGGTGACCTGAAGCTAAACCTCACCATCAAAACAACCACCACCACCACCACCAACAGCAACATATAGCAAATAGGTATAAATGTTGAGTGGTTCCTGTAGACCAAATACGGGTCATCTTTAGCAGTCGGTCTTACCAGATTATATAACTCGCCGTAAATCAGGACCCCTCCTCCCTCTCCCCCTCACTGACACCATGAGATGCAGCACAGAATTTTGTCAGTGAACAGGTCGCGTTTTCAAAGCGACGAAAATATTTTGAAAAATTAAATTTAAATGTTGAAGTGAATCTAACGGATTTTGTGTTTTTAAAACGGCTCATAAACACCTTCCCTGCTGCAATTGTTTTTGTATACATATATAAAATAAACAATAAAAGAATTAATACCAAAATTTCCATAAAAGGGCTACATGTAACCCTTGTAGTAGGATTGGTTGCTTGTCTCTGCCGTAGACAGTAAATAACATTTATTCCACCTTACTTTGACAGTCTGTGGAATGGTCGGCTGCCAAGAAGATGTGCAGGTCGCTATACCGAAAGTGAAAAGTGGCGCTGTTACTTTGGATATCGCCTCTACCCAACACTGAAAAGTAAGTATATCATCTCTCCGAGAACTACGTTAAGGGTACACGTGTCTGTGGAGTGCTCAGCCATTTGCACGTTAATTTCACGAGCAGGCTGTTCCATTGATCGGATCAACTGGAACCCTCGTCGTCGTAAGCGACGGAGTGCCACGACGACGAGTAATGAATGCTCAATCTAAAACATTGACGGTTCAACTTCATACGAACCTCACCTTCCTCGCAGTGACCATAGTGATTGTATTTGTATTCTTTTCCCAGCTCCGGTTTATATTGTCCAGTTCATGTTCGATGTGGCTCAATTGACCGCTGACAATGTTGGTCCACCCGTCCACAAGGAACAATGGCAGTATATTCACCAGTTGGGTCTCGACATCAAAGAATCCTTGAAGAATGTTTCGTAAGTCTATTATTATTATTATTATTTTAGTTTGGCACCACCTTTACTGTTCTCATGCTTCAAATTCTTCCTATTTCAAATTTTAGGGGTTTGTATTTTTTTGGTTTGTTTTTCTTCCTCTTTCTTTACGATCCTAGAATCAAAGGGACATGACAGGTCGATAAGTAAGCAATTTCGCTTTTCCTTATCTATAATCGTTATGTCTGGTCGATTATTTCCTAATTTCCTAACAATGACAACTACATTAGCTGCTGCTGCTGCAACTACTACTACTACTACTACTACTACTAATACTACTACTACTACTACTACTACTACTACTACTACTACTACTACTACTACCACTACTACTGAGAGTATTGACATTTGTCTATTTTTGTATTTTTCAGTGCAGTGTTTGCTCCTGCATGCATGTCACACATTATGTTAATGAAAAGGTAAGATCATTTGATATTTCTTATTCATTTGTTAATATCGTAACATTATTATTAAAATAGACATCCATGTATTATACTTAAGGCATATACACTGTTGACAGACAAAGTTACTGTAGTTTTTGTCTGAGATAAAATATCTCATGGATAAACTGTTAAAAAAAACTATATGTATATCAGAGAAAGATGTAAACTAAGCCTTCAGCAGCAAATGATATCACCAGATTCATTTTGGCTTTGTTAGGCCTTGTCAGTGTAGTGTATTCGCAACCTAGATGAGATTTGTCACCTCTGATATCGAAAACAGTGAACAAATACATCCACTGGTAATAGTTGCTGGCCTCTTGCAGCCAGGACGGTTTTTTTTTGTCTCATTTTGGTATATATTGCACTTATATATACACCCGGCCATGTCTTTAAGTGTACTCAATAAACTAAAACTGGACGTGTGTGTGTATCAAGTGGTAATGGTGATAAGCACACACAGCGTCCTGGTTTTTCAAATAGGACTAACCATGCGCACTGAGCCTGAAAGATTGCTTGGAGACGCAATGCACATTATATAAATGTGCTCAGTTATTGTGTTTCCTTGGCATGATATTTAGTTGCTCTTATCTAAATACTGGAGAACTTTTGGGGTTGATCCTACCTATAATGGAACAGTAAACTGTATATTTGTGTGTGTGTGTGTGTGAGTGAGAGAGAGAGAGAGAGAGAGAGAGAGAGAGGAGGGGTACTGTTCTATGCAAACTCCATGAATATATACCGGGGCTCAGTCTTGTATATACTAATATAACTACTGTATGAATAGTTACTGGTCTGCGCCCCTGTGTATGCTCCGTACATAAATGCTGGACCGTGTCTCTAAATAGACACACTATGTATGTGTGCGTTTATGCATGTGTGTGAGAGAGAGAGGCTGGGGGAGAGAAACAACGATTAAGGAATGATTTATAAGGACTGGTAGTTCTTGATAATTATTTCAACGTATTTTACGACTGGCTTTGTTGAAAGCTCCAGCTTCTTGCTAAATATTTCCCCCATTTTTTCTCCATCATCTTGCGGCTTAGGCACTACTTTTAATATGGCGTCTCTTTGCAGACGATAGGGGTGGAACAAAAGGAGGTCACTAAAGGAATGAGAGAATCTACTTAAACAGGCAGATTTTTGTTAATCTTCGCAGCTTTTATCGTTCAGTAATCTTTATGTGTTCGTATAAACTTTCACGAGCGGTTTTATGACTTTTAACTAAATGGTTGGGCATCTTGACGGATTCAGGTTGTAAGAGAGGCTTTTACTGTCTCTGGTTCACAGCCAGTGTGGATTTTAATGGTAGCTACAGCTAGAACTATTCCTACACACACACACACACACACACACACACACAATGATATGTGTGTTTGTACAGATGAACTTATGGTTACGTATGTACAAAGAGCACAAACACACACAGGTAGAAATAGTACTTTGTGTATGGTGCACACACACACACACACATGCAATAGTCGTAAAAACATTAAGGTGTAATACTATGTCGGTGATGTTGCTCTACGTATCATTTTATACGAGAGGGGGGGAAGAGAAGGGCAGAGAAAAGCAAAGACATAGAGATTAAGAAAGAGAGAGAGAGAGAGAGTGGGGGGAACGGAAAGTGAGACGAGAGAGAGGCAGAAACCTTTTATGAATCTTTTAATTGAACTTCTGTCTGGAGAAGAGATCAGCTGATTTAGGTTTGAAATTGTGTTTCATTTCGAAAATATCTCAAACAATTTGAGAAGAGACAACAAGGATTGATTGACAAACTAATTAACGATTCAAGTATTCTTATAGTCGAGATATTTCCAGGAGTTCTCTGCACATGATACATTAAATCAACGTGGCACCTTCAATTATAAAATCGAAGCTATAAAGTCCCCTACTGAGATAGAAAATCGATAAAAGTATCAATAAAATTAATTGATGTTTTAGTTGATGGTGGTGGTGGGGAAACGTTTGGACGGAGGCGCGCGAGATATTTAAGAGATTTGGTTTTGTTTCCTGTTTAGTGAAGGAATTTACATAAATAAATACTTTCTCTCGTCCTCCTGATAATTATGGCGTGCAGGGACAGTTACACGGGAATTTTCTGGCAAGGAAAAAAAAAAAAAAAAAAAAGGTTACTGCAATGAAATTAAACTGCAGTTTAATTACATTGCAGTATAAGAAATATCCTTTTGTGGAATTTGGTTCCAAATTGTCTACAAAGAACCGACTTATAAAATTTCATTATGTTTCTCGAAAAACATTTATAGTCATGATAGAATATATAGATTTTTTTTATTTATTTTTATTCTGAACCAGTGCTGTTTACATTTCTGCTGAGGAAGTCAGCATTCTTTTGGAATGGAATGAAATTCTGATAAGCGAAATTCTGTCTGTTCGTCTGAGACCCCCGTATTTCAGCCTACATTTGTTCTGCATCGACATATTACACCTTTTTGAAATCAGGATGATCCCAGGATTGAAAACTTGCCCTTCATTTGGTTCTTCAACATCCAGCATTGGGATCTGATTGAAAAGCATTTGGGTTGCTATTTCTAGCGGGCAAAGCTTGGCGGATTCATGCCATCTTGGTGGCGTTTGTCAGATGGCGTCAGAGATCAAGCGGGGAGATGAATGACATTCGCATCGTTAATTTTTGCGTCGAGATAAGAACTTTAGGACAAATTGGCCAACAGTTGGAATTCAAGTTTGAGAGACTGGAACAATAGAATGTTTGCATCACAGAATTAATTCTCATCTGTCCTTAACCTCTGATCAAACACCACCGAGGTATATGGTCATTATAGACGTATTACAGTCATGCTATTTAACTCTTTTTAGTTTTGGGCTGCAAGCCTCATTGGCCCTCTGCAGGGGGTACCTCAAAAGTCCGTAATCCTTGCAGACTCAACTCAAAGAAGAAGTAAATAGTTATTGGTTATAGCAGTGATGGGAGATGCGTTCGCGGGGTGGACGATGGTTGACAATGGTGAATGGAGAAAGAGACAGAGAAAGAGAAAGATGTGTACGGAGAGGGAGGGAGAGAGAAAAAAAAGAGAGGGAAATCACTGAAGGGATGGGGGGAGAGAGAGAGAGAGAGAAGTCCGAGTCTGACTAAAAGAGAGTTAAAAATAAACATGCAAGAAAAAAAAAGAGATTTAAACACAAGGAGGGAGGAGGAGGAGAAGGAAGAATGTAAAGACGTAACGAAGTTTGTGACGTCACTACAACTTTACTCTCTCTCATTCTACCTCCCTTTCTCCCCCTCTCTATCTCTCTATCTATTTATCTGTCAGTGCATTTGTTTGATGCCTTTGAAGTGTGTCTCGCCATATAAAAGAATTGTTTCTAATTTAGACACAACGCAGGTGACTTGATGGTGGGGGAGAGGTTTTGTGGATACCAACGGCTTCAGGAAAAGTATTATTTCGCTACAACAATGGAAATAATGCCAAGATACTAACTCTCTCTCTCTCTCTCCCTCTCTCTCTCTCTCTCTCTCTTCCTCTGTGTGAGTGCAAAGGCTCTGTACTAAAGAAGCACGTTTGTGTACGTTCGTAAATATAAGGTAATTATTTTAAAACCATAACATAAATATATTTCTGAAGTTAGGTGTGCTATATTATATTCTTTGACTCATTTAGCCTTTTACTAGTTATTAGACTGGCCATGCTGGAGCAGGACCTGCAAGATTTTCATCGAGGATACTGACCCCACTTTGCACGATTCGTCGTTTGTATATAACCGTATTTGTCCATTATCCGGTGGGGCGGTTAATGGGGTAAGGGACATGGTGAACCCCAGGCAATGCTTCTATGGGGAAAGCCCTTTTGGGTTTGCTGTATCAGTTTGTATAGGCTGTAGGGGCCCAGGGGGTAGTGAAATCAAGGGCTGCACACACTCTCGCTACGCTGCTGACATTGAAAACGGTCCCAGCATAGCTGGGAGTCTAATGACTGAAACAAGAAAAGCACAAAAGATAAAGGAGATGTGTGTGAGGGGGGGGGGGTTATGTGCATGCATCTTTGTACCTGTGTTTATCCCGTCCACCTCACCATTTGACCACTGGTATCTTTTTGTTTACGTGCCCATGACTTTGTGATTCGACAAAAATGATCGATAGAATCAGCACCATAATTGCAGAGGTTGATTCGTTCAATTAAAAGCAGAATCCAACGACTGAAACGAAGGAAAAGTACGATTAAACGATCCGTAACTTTTAAAATGCTTTTCTGATGTGTTTTTATTGGTTCCTTGCAGAGACTGGAATCAAGTAACTGTCGGCCAAGTCACTCTTCCACAGTCGATTTATTGCTGGGAGAGCAGTAAGTCACAACGGAAAGGCTACAGGTGCCGCGGAGGCAGTGGCAAAAGACGACACCGTCGCAAGCAGACGACAACGTCACAGCCATCTGTAAGGTAAGAAATGGTTGTTTCATTGATCTGTATAGTCTGTTGTATCTCAGGAGGGTCATTATGCCAATAGTAGATACATGCACTGGTTCTGTTCACTTCTTTTATTAACTGGGTGCTTTTTATTTTATATAGTATTTAATATAAAATATATATGAAATATATAATGTAGATAAAATATACAATATGAAATATATAATGCATAATATACACAATATGTATATAATATTATGCAGTATGTATTAGTGTCAATATAAATAAAATATATAATCTGTACATATATGAATATATATAATATCAAATATATCTGTAATATATAATATTTTCTGCAGCAAAAGCCCTCTCAATGAATCCACGTCAGACAATCCTTTGGCAGATGCTCCGAAACATAAGAAAAAACGAAAGAAGAACAAGAAAAGACGGCGAAACAGAAGGAAAAGGAAGAGAAAAAATAAAGGTAATTATGCAAAGAAAAGGTGGAATGAGTGGTAAAGGAGTACATTTGTGTACTTTGAGAGTACACTAAAATGGGCTAATGATTGAGTGAGGAAGTGAGTAATCAAAGAGTATGTTTGAAATTTGATTGGTTAAGAATCTTGCTTTGCAACCATGTGGTTTCATGTTCGGTCCCACCACACAGCACCTTGGGCAAGTGTCTTCTACTAAGGCCCGAGGTTGACCAATGTCTTGTGACAGGATTTGGCTGACAGAAACTGGGTGGAAGCCTGTTGTATATGCATATATTTATATGTGTATTTGCCAGTACCGCCTGACTGGCTCCCGTAGGATTTTCGAGCGAGATCGTTGCCAGTGCCCCTGGACTGGCTTGTGCGGGTGGCACATAAAAGACACCATTTCGAGCGTGGCCGTTTTCGTGCGGGTGACACGTAAAAGCACCCACTACACTCTCTGAGTGGTTGGCGTTAGGAAGGGCATCCAGCTGTAGAAACTCTGCCAAATTAGATTGGAGCCTGGTGTTGCCATCCGGTTTCACCAGTCCTCAGTCAAATCGTCCAACCCATGCTAGCATGGAAAGCGGACGTTAAACGATGATGATGATATATATATATATATATGTCTGTTTGTGTGTCTTTGTGGTGTTTGCCTTTCTTCCCCCGCCAGTGTTGGTTTGTTTACATCCCTGTAATTCAGCAGTTCCTGTTACTGCCTTGGTTTATTAATATCACATTTGTTCTTTGTCTTATATTTCCTAGGAATGAGAGAAAGACGTTCCTTGAAGCCCTGGTTGGACAATATTCCAAACGAAATATGCCGCCGTCGTCTGGTGGACAGCTGCCAGTGGCCACAGTGTAACTCGGCCTGTCCGAAACTGGTGAACCCACTGACGGGTGTTGAAGTTGATGTGGTCGACTTATTAGTGCAGCTAGGAATTGAACCGGCAGCCTTTGCCAACACACTGGGCATCGACATCAATCGGCTTCATACGATGAGCCACGACAAACTCATTCGGCGTTTGGCTCAGTGAATAGAAGACTAAATACTATCTACATTTAACACATTATTGCCCATACACATACACACACACACATATATATACATATATACATACATACATGTATATATATATATATATCCACACACACACACATATATTTACATTGTGTATGTGTATATATATATATATATATATATATATATATATATATATATATATTACATATAAATAAATATTTATAGTGTGTGTATATATATATGCATATCTATATATTCATATATATATATATGTACGCATATATATATATGCATATATATATATATGTACGCATATATATATATGCATATATATATATATATATATATATATATATATATATATATATATATATATATATATATATTACACATATATAAATATTTATATAGTGTGTGTGTATATATATATGCATATATGTGTGTGTGTGTGTGTATTAAAATAAGGATATTATATTAAGGTGAGTTTTAAAATAACAATGGAAAATTGACTGACATGATTCTGTACGGAGAGCAGAGTCAAATCTGTTCTGAAGGATCAGGTTGACTGGGACTTCGAATATTGCCTCTTGGCTTTGATACACACACATTGGAACAGGGACATTTTGTTTTCACTGGCAACGTTTGATAATCTCTTGTATTAGACAATCAGCAAAGAGAATATTGGCGAGAACAATCAAACAGCAAAGGATTAATAACAAACAATTGACCGGTCAAGCAGCCAGGCTGACTGAGTTGTGTACAAACAGATACATTTACAGTCACACACATACATATGTATATACATACAATAACTTACATGCACACACAAACTAATGTGCATAGTATATTAATTACTGAAAAATATTTACAAACATATGTTTTGCATATGTGCATACAATCACATGCATATTGAGATTTAGTGAAGGGAGTTTGTAATTAATGTCTCAACCCTCTGGAAATAGCAGTCAAATCCCTCTTGGATTACACCTTCACTGTTTCCGAAAAATATAAAATGAATTTATTCAATAATATTGTCCTGGACTTACAAAGAAGATTAAATGGCCGATGCTTAACTGCTTTTCATCATAGATCTACTTGATCCAGGTACTACTTGCAATGCACAATACACATGCATACATATATATATATATTTATAAATATAATTAAGGGATCAGCAAATATATATATATATCCACACATACACACTCATCCATGCTTACATACATGCACACACAAATGTGTCCTAAACTTTTGAGCAGCCTTTTTAGCTGCAAACATTATGCATGTGTGTGTAGGTGGGTGTGATGCACTCCTATACTCAACATACATTTGCACATCAAGTGTACTATGCACATGTCTATAACATATGCACACACACACATTGGGGATCAAAAAATTTACTTACAAAGACAAATATCCCTTCACAGCCCTTATATATTTGTGTGCAAACCAGTGTATATAAAATTAAATGCTCTACATGCATATATATATATATATATATATATATGTTCTACATGCATATATATATATATATATATATATATATATATATATATATATATATGTTCTACATGCATATATATATATATATATATATATATATATATATATATATATGTTCTACATGCATATATATATATATATATATATATATATATATATATATATATATATGAGCCTGGTGCAGCCGGTGGCTTTATAGACCTCAGTTAAACCGTCCAACCCATGCCAGCATGGAAAACGGACGTTAAACGATGCTGATGATATATGTATCTATATACACACACACAAGCTCACTCACACACAGACATACACACACACACACACTTGATTAATTACCACAATAATTATAAAACTTCCATATTAAAAAAAAAAAGACTTCCTGACGACACACACACATATACATACTCTTGAGCATATATTAGTCATGAATCATGCAAACATGCATGCGTGCACATATGTAAACTGATGAATGCAATTATATGAAACACCAATCCTGGACTGGATACAATTTATATTCATGTGGCGCATCTTAGAGGTGGACAGAATTATAATGGAAGGCCAAAAGACATGCTCTGTACACTGACATAGAAACACAATGTCCCTCCTGCCACACATATTCCCTCCTGTTACTACAACCTCTCACACATGTCTTATAATTATTACTATTAATATTATTATTATTTCAAAATATTTATTTTCTCTTTTCTTATTTATCCGTATGTAATATATATATAACAAAACTTATGACTTTTAAAACAGCAACCTCAACCGTTACCGTATACTTAAGATGTATTATAACCTATCAGTGTACATATATATATATATATATATATATGCACATGTGTATATATGTGTGTGTATATGTGTATATATATAGATGTATATATGCATGTATATGTGTATATATATATATATATATATATATGTAGATACATATATATACGTATATCTATGTATATATATATATATGTGTGTGTGTATATATATGTATAAGTATATATCTGTGTGTGTGTATGTATATGTGTGTATCTATCTATCTATCTATCTATCTATCTAATATATATATATATATATATATATATATATATATACCTTTTAAATTTTTCTAAAGTTAACGTTTTGAATATGCAAATGAAGCTCCTATTCCCATATGCCGGCCACAGTCCAAAGATGGTGACTGGTGGAACCAGTGTTTTGCGAGTTGCATCGAGTCGTAACGACAATCCTTGGATGGAATTTATAAACATCCGAATGCATTGCTACACACGTTTCCACAAATCATATCACAGCCTGTATTCTGGGGATGATTACTGTGTAGTCCATAGTATCCGTGGGTATCTTGGTAGGTCATCTTCATGGATTCATTTAATGCTGTATCGCCTGAAGAAATGAATCCACGAAAATGATCTACCAGATACTCACGGATACTATGGACTACACAGTAATCATCTCAGGAATACGGACTATGATCATAAGAGACATATGATTTATAGAAACACGCATAGCATTGCATTAGAATATTTAAAAAATTCATCCAAGGATTATTGTTATTATTACTATATATATATATATATATATATATATATATATATGATCCAACAGACTGCAAAGAGGTTGGTGTTTGTCTGTGTCTGCAAGACAAATGTAGTAAAATCGATAAACAAAACAAAAAAGAAAAAATATACGGTAAACATGCAACCAATTCTTTTTTTTTTTTTTTTTTGACGTCGAAATATGAAAAACGAACAAACAGAAAGTTAAAATAGACACAATGGGGTTAAAAATATAATACGGGTCATATATAATACTTTGATAGAGACGGAGATAGTTGTCACTCACCTTGTTTACGTACGTAATATGTGTACGCGTGCGTATGTATGTGTGTGTGTATATAAATATATATATACATATATAAATATATATGTCTGTGTGTATATGTATATATGAATGTATATGCATATGTGTGTGCTTATATAAGCACACATACATACACATATATATACATATATGCGTATCTAATACACACACACACATATGTGTGTGCAAGCGATGCGGCTGTAGGCTGCTGTCGCTGTGGATGTTATATATATATATATATATATATATATATATATATATATATATATATATAATGCTGACGTCATAAAAATTTTGTAAACTTTCAAGAGAACGTGAAAAAATTCTGTTTCGGAAGATTGGATCTCGGAGTACATAACAAAACTATAAATAACACCATATAAACACTTTTATAGACGTACGTTATTTACATCGAGAGCAAATATTCCAAAACAGATGTTATATATATATATATATATATATATATTATACACATACATACGTACATGCATGTCTACATATATAGCCTCTTTTTGTAATGGCCAAGCTATAAACATCACTCTAACCAAATATATCAAAGGCCAAACGAACAATTTTTATATCTTATTATATCTCTATATGTAATTGTTTTATTATTGTTTTTGTTGTTTTTCATCTAAAACTGTTGTTTTTTTAAAATTCAAATCTTTGTATAAAAGCTTTTAACTCTCTGTTTTATTTTTTAAATTTTTTATTTCTCTGATTATCGTTGAAAATCTATTTAATTTCTTGCTTGTTTGTGGAAATACGTATTACGTAAACAATAGCGTTTATTGTTTACAGATTTCCATCGGGTTTAATCACTGACTGATTGCGTTTTACGATGTCAAGAGTGACAATGCACCGTCTGTGTAAATTGCAATCAAGATTTCTGTTTGAAAGCACCAGTTTATTGGTATCTTCGAAAGTGTATACATCCTTTCGCTGATATACGTGTGCGTATACATACATATATATATATATATATATATATATATATATATATATATATATATATATATATATATATATATATATGTGTGTGTGTGTGTGTGTGTGTGTGTGTGTGTGTGTAATTAAAAGTGTTTAATTTCTGTTGGGACTTCCTTTTCTAACGTACGTAAATATGCAAACTGACGTCCTCATATTGACGATGTATTGATTTCTGAAAAGACAACCTCTTGTAATGTGCGAAAATAGCAGCACAAAAATGTTGACTAATAATAATAATAATAATAATAATAATAATGATTTTAAAACAAGTGAAATAGAACCAGTGCGTGTGTTTATTATAAGCATAATGACCCTCCTGACGTAGAAAAAATTATGTAGTCGAATCTAACTCCTCATTAAATTGCGTCTGATTTAAGCAACAAGGCCAGCAATTTTGAGGACATCGATTTCCAGAACTTTTGGCTGATATCTTATTTTTTCGATCCTGGAGTGATAAGAAGCATAGCTGACCATAGCGGGATTTGAACACAGTACGTGAAAGCGCTGGACTATGCGTGTCGCAAAACAATTCTGCTACCGATTCTGCCAGTTGGAGAAATTCGTGCCAAATGTACGTGGAATTGGATAATGGTGGTGGTGGGGGTGTTATGATGGGGGCGGCGGTGGATGTAAACGAGGTAGCAGTGGTAAGTCTCTTCGATCGATAGTGATGGTGGTGGTGGTGGTGGTGGTGGTGGTTGTGTAGTGATGGTATTGGTGGGGGCGGTGATGGTACAAGATTTATGAACTGTTTTATTGTCCATAAAAACGAGTGAAAGCTAAACGGGTTTTTGTTGAGAAATTTTATTGGTGCCTTTGTAGTAGTAGTAGTAGTAGTAGTAGTGGTGGTGGTGGTGGTCGTGGTAAGTGGTGACGGTGGTAGTGGCGGTGGTGGTCGTGGTGATCTAGTAAATGGGTCTCCGTCAGTTTCGACGGTAAGTATTGAATAATTCGGTTAACTGAGCTCCCTGCTCTTTTGATTAACGTGTAAGTGGTTGAGTATACTACACACACATGATTACTCTTAACGTAATTCTCAATTAGTATCAGTCTAACACCAATGTGTGACAAAACCGGATCTTTGAATCACGGGGGTAAAATTTACCAAACAGGTTTCTGCACAGTTTCCATCTATCTAAATTTACGCAACCTATGTGTCGATCTGAGGCAAAAAAAAAAACTTGCTCAAGATGCCGTGCAGTGGGATCGAACCTGCAACTCCAAGACTTATCCTTTGAAGCCTAGTACTTATTCTATCGGAATCCTTTGTCGATCCGCTAAGCTACGGGGATGTAAACAAACCAACATCGGTTTCAAGCGATGGTGGGGGGGGGGGGACAAACACAGACATATATATATATATATATATATATATATATATACGATGGGATTCTTTTAGTTTCCGTCTAGCAAATCCACTCGCAAGACTTTGGTCGGCCCGAGGCTATATTTGAAGACACTTGCCCAAGGTGCCACGCAGTAGGAGTGAACCTGGAACCATGTGGTTGGGAAGCAAGCTTCGTACCACGCTGCCACGCCCGCGTCTATAAAGAAAATGAAGATAATTTTTGCTCGGCACAAATTCATCTCTAAGAGTGCCTACGCTCTTGTCATTCGTCACGTGTCCAAATAAGGTTTCCCACTTCCGCTCTGTAGCAGCGGAATCTCCATCAGACCGCAGTTAATTAAGTGAGTTAATTAAGACATGACTCTATTGATAATGAAGTCGTTTGTACCATCGTGTCTAAGTAAATAAATGATGGGCCACTCATAAACGGAACATTTCAAATCCTTCTTCCAGATCAATGGTTTTCAATCTTTTGTATTTGGCGACCCCTTTCACTAAAACAACATTTTAAAGACGCAACCCCCCCTCCCACCATGTTTGGCAAGAAAAAAAAGAATAAAAAGATCAGATTATTTTAATAAAACTGAAGATGATTTCGTGCAGTGGTCACTCATCAGTCATGTTCCTTATAACACAACGTTATATATATATATATATATATATATATATGTATATATATATAATATGTTCGTGTTTGTCCCTCCACATCTTTACAACCGGTGCTGGATTGTTGACGTCCCTGTAACTTAGAGGTTCGGCAAAAGTGGCAAGCAAGTGTTGGGGTTGTCTATAAAAAGCCGGCTTTCATTGCCTTTTATGGACAGCAAAATGATTCATAAATCTTGTACCACCGCCGTCACCACTACCATAACCACAGCCAAGATGGTGCCCCAGCATGGCCGCAGTCCAATGACTGAAACAAGTGAATGATAAAAAGATGGACTCCGTCGAGATTTTCTGTTTCGGATGCATTATTGGCTTTTTAAAGGGAAGCAAAAGGACAATGATTTTTAAGGGTTACTACAGAGCCCCGTTTCGTCAATAAGGAACTTCTGACATGGGAGAGACAAAAAAAACCCCACCTTGTTGTTGTTGATGTCTTTGTTTAAATGAAACTTGTAGGGTGGGGGTGGGGGTATGTGTATCCCAGCATTCCATAGTATGTCTTCTCTTCGGGATTCCTTCTTCGATGTATGCGAAGATGTCGTCAGGGAAAGAATAATAATAATAATAATAGAAGAAGAAGAAGGCTGGTACCAGTGTGTGTGTGGTCCATTCCCTGGTGGTCTTTACTTTATATACACTTCGTGTCTTCTTTCGTCTTCTTCGTACATTATATTTATATACACACTCACAGACATGTACACAAATACGTACGTATGTATAATCATATATCTGTGTGTATGTGTGTGCGTGTGTATCTCCATCTCTCTCTCCCTCTCTGTACGTATATACATATACATTATATATATATACATACACACACACACACATATATATGCGTGTGTGAGTGCATATAAACATGTATGTATGTGTATATATATGTGCGTGCGTATGCACACACACACACACACACAAATACATGCATACGCACACTCACCCCTCCCCGCACGATCCGAGACACTCGACGCTGCCCGGGTGTTGAAGTTTGGTTGTTATACAGGGGGGTAAAAAAGAGTCAGAAAGATAGTAAATCTGTCCCTGGACGTTAAAATTTGGCATCCAGCCTTCTGTACATGCGTACATATACATATATTACGGAGATGTACTTGCATAGCAAATGACCTGATCTGAGATCGTGTGCTGGAACGAAAACAATTGCAGCGTGGAAGATGTTTATAAGCCATTTAAAATAACACACAAAGACCGTTAGATTCACTTCAGCATTTAAGTTTTGTTCACTGACAAAGCGACGAAAATATTTTGACAATACATATATATATATATATTACAAAGAATATATATGCATGTATACACACATATATGTACATACTTACATCTACATGTGTATATATATGCATATCAGGGTACAGGACGTTAGAACAATGAACTACAGACAACGGAACGAACACATAGGAAAACGGAAAGCCACTTGGAATATTCCTTCATCAGCTATATATATATTGACAATACATATACATATATATATATATATACACACACACATTATATATATATATATATATATTGTTGTTGTTGGCCCTCCGTCGCTTACGACGTTGAGGGGGGTTCCTGTTGATCCGATCGACGGAACAGCCTGCTCGTGAAGTTAACGTGCAAGTGGCTGAGCACTCCACAGACACATGCCTCTGCATACAGCCTTTTGTTGGGAGCAGGAATATATGGACTTCTCTCTTTGTGAGTCCTGTTGGTTCTTGGTGGATTATGGGTGTACAGGTGGATTATGTACTTGCAATGTACATCCGAGAAGATGTCACACCCCTACTACTCCTATCACACTCAAACTCTGTCTGTGATACTTTAATAGAACACACAAAAAAAAAATGGTTATCACCAGAAGAATACCGCAGTAAATTTGCCTGCCACGCGGTGGAACTGAACCCGCAACCAGTGTGTGTATGTATATATATACATTTATACATAAACACATACAATATTGTGATTCTATTGGTATGAATAAATACTAAAACACTCGGTATTAGAGAATATTACACACACACGTGTGCGTAGGTGCTTGTGTGTGTGTGTGTGTGTGTGTGTGTGTGTGTGTGTGTGTGTGTGTGTGTGTGTGTGTGTGTGTGTGTGTGTGTGTGTGTGTGTGTGTGTGTGTGTGTGTGTGTGCGTGCGCGCGCGCGTTCTAATCTCTACATAATATATGTAGAGAGGTTAGAGAGAGAGAGAGACACACACACACACGCATCCAGTTATACATCATCACCTGTTAATTTTCTATCTTTCATTAATACATCAGGCAACCGGCAAACCATTCAACCGTGAATACAGTTAGTCACCCGTGAACACAACCGCCCATATAGCCACCCTGCATATTAAGCCAGACAAACAACCATAGGAATGCTGCTGTTGTTTGTTTGTTTGTTTATCCCGGCGTAAGTAGACCCACGATCAAACACGTTCCAAACGTTCTGTCTCTCCTCATTGCCACAGAATATCTTGGACTACAACACCTAGTATAATTTGAGAAGGATTTAGTTGCTATTTTTAGCAGGTCGGGCGACCACATAAAAGCTTCATAGTTTGGCTGCCATCGGTACATCTATTCTTTTATTCCTCTATTCTTTTATTCCTCTAGTCTTTTATTCCTCTAGCCTTTTATTCCTCTATTCTTTTATTCCTCTATTCCTCTAGTCTTTTATTCCTCTGTTCTTTTATTCCTCTGTTCTTTTATTCCTCTATTCTTTTATTCCTCTATTCTTTTATTCCTCTAGTCTTTTATTCCTCTATTCTTTTATTCCTCTATTCTTTTATTCCTCTATTCTTTTACTTGTTTTAGTCGTTTGGCTGCAGCCATGCTGGAGCACCGCCTGGTTTCGCCATTTTCGCTCAACAACTGTTTCTCTCGCAGCAGATTCCCCTCCATCTGGAACGACTAAGTTCTTCCGATATTGAGTTTCTTTCTGTAAACCGTAGCCGAGGAAAATCCAAAGGAAACTGCTTGTATGTATATATTCAAGGAAAGCCGAATCAGTGGAAATGATAGTGAGGAACGGAAAGAAAAAAAACGTGAAGGACAGAATACGAAAGCGAAGTGAAAGAAGGCGTTGAAAAGGGGTGGGTGGCTAGAAACAGGAAGCAAAAGAGAACGAGTGAAAAGGGAAATACGAAAATGTACGAAAACGGACGAGTATAAACGAGAGGATTCAGTCGAAGTGAGTAAAAAGGTAGAGAAGGAACGACAACACAGCTGTCCCCTGGCGGCAGTGTCTGTCACACACACACACACACACGCACGGGATGTAACATGAAAGAGATGCCGCCTCACAGTTAGCTATCCATTAAAACGGTGTAAATTCTGGCAGTGCAGATATTTTCATTGAAGAGTGGAGGAACTTCAAAAGTAACAGGAGACTGTATCAGGGTGGCGGAGGATTCAGGCTTGGTACACAACGCAACTTGTATATATATGTGTGTATGTGTGTTTGTCAACTTACACACTTGCGTGAGAATCTGTGGATGTGTCAGCGCAAACACATTTATGTACGAGTATTCATCTGTGTCGAGGAGTGTGTATGCATGTATGGGTGTGTATATGTGTGTTGGGTCTCACAATTATGTATTTGTGTGTGTGTGCGTGTGGATCATTTAACAAATGTGTCTCTGTGCGCGTGGGCTAACGCCTGTGTGTATTCTGCGTGTATGGGCATGTATTAGCCAAAACACACACAAATATAAGACGGGCTTCTTTCAGTTTTCGCCTGCCAGATTCACTCAAAAGGTTTTGTCCGCCCAGGTCTATAGAGAAGGCACTTTCCCAAAGTGCTACGCAGTGGAACTGAACCCGAATCCTCTAGTTGGGAAGCAAACTTCTTACCACGCAAGCCACTTTCTATGAGCCTTCACATTTGACCACAATGCCAACATGCTGCACACACACACACACCTTCTCTTTATCATTTCCCCTGTCCCTTTTCTTTTCTTTTCCTCTGACCGCCATTCAAAAGGTTTCTCAAATTCAAATCTCAACTTCAGCTGCAATATTCTTAAGCTTCCATTTCTTCTTGCCCTTTAATTTTCCAAGTTCAACGCACTTTCCATGCTAGTGCATACGTACATACAGACACACACACACCTGATATGGCCAAGCATTGTATCGGTAGATACACTGAACCTGTGCGTGCATACATACATATATACGTACACACACACACGCGTGTATATATATATATGTGTGTGTGTGTGGTGTGTGTTTATGTGCAAAAAAGAGTGATAGAGAGTTAGTAAAAGAGAGAGTGGTGGTGGTGGGGATATGTGTGTAAGTTAGCATCGTGTGTAGTAGATGTGAGAGCATAGCTGGAACCACTGACGCCTCCCTGTGTCAGCAACAGGCTGTAATTGTGAATGCAGACCATGCGCCAAATGGCCGGCATTGGCCTTTTATCTGTTGTAACGGATAACCTGCCTGTGTTTTTACATTGAAAACAGGCTCTTTGATCAGAAGCCGTCCTCCCGTGTAGGCTAAAGCCGGTCTCCACTCACCGAACGTAGGAGTAGTGGCGCGGAGTTGAGCAAATCAAAGAAAAGGGAAACATACAGACAGATGTGATGTAAGTAATATGGAAGGGAGGAGAAAGACGAGAAGAAGATGACAAAAAAAAGAAAAGAAGAAAAGAGGAATAGGCGCAGGCGTGGATGTGTGGTAAGAATCTGGAAAAGAATTGGCAAAAATCGGAATTTCGAAATTTCAATCCCCACCAATTTCTTCATTTTCGACTTTTTTCAGAATTTTTTTTTTTTTGCAAAATATATGGGAAAATACGAAGATCATGATTCTAAAAACAAAATTTCCAAAAACAATATAAGAAATACACATACATGCATGTATATAAAAAAAAAATTTTTAGGGACTACGAATTGGTAGAGTTGGATAAAACTGCTGAGTATTTGGCGCGAATCTCTACGCTCTGAATTTGAATTATAATAATTTTGGCACAAAGCCAGCAATTTAGGGGGAGGGGTAAGTCGATTAGATCCACCCCCAGGATTCAACTGGTACTTATTTTACCGACCCCAGATGGAATTTGAATCCAGAAGGTAAAGACGGACGAGATGCCGCGAAACATTTCGCCCAGCTCGCCGCCTTAATAATAATCCTTTCTACTAAAGGTACAATTTTAGGGGAGGGGGCTAGTCGATTACATTGACCCCAGTGCTTGACTGGTACTTATTTTATCGACCTCGGCTGAATTTGAATTCAGAATGTAGCGGAAACTTGAAGAAGTTCATCAGGGATTGCTGTAAATGTAGGCTCATCAAATTTCACCGACGGAAGCCTCTCCACTAAAATGTATGTGTGTGGCTGCTATTTCTAGCAGATCGAACCACTGGATGAGATGTTTCTTGGATGGGGTCCTTATCACATTTTGTTGATTCTCAAAGTATAACTACATAAGACGTTGATGAGGGCCGATGTCAACGGAACTGTTGGCTATTTAGTGAAATTTAGAGTTGCCTCCCCTACACTAAGTTTCTCCAAAGACGAGAAGTGTGTGTGTGCCGATATGACAAAACGTCTCTAGTTACTTAGCTTTTGTAATACTAAATGATTTGTGTGTGCATTGCTCAGAAGCTAAACAAGGGAAGTAACCCTTGACACTACTAAATGCATTTTTGATTTCATTTGAGAGAAAAAAAAACGTCGGCGGCTTCCAACATGTTTTGTTTATATTATCGTAGCGTAGGCACATTGGAGATGACGGATTAAGGAGTTTGCTTCGTAATCACGAAGTCCCCAGTTCGAAGCATCTTGGACAAATGTTTTCTGTGTCCTAGGAAACTGAGCAGGTGGAAACTACATAGAAGCCGATCGAATGGATTCTACTAGTTATTCAATAAGTACACCTCATCACTTACTTATTCGTCATGAAACCGTTTCCATGCTGGAGCACCACTCTGATGGTCTTAATCAACCCCAGAACTTATTTTGTCAGTCGCTATTGCCGTACCACTACGTTATGGGGGACATAAAGACACAAACACGGGTCGTGAACAAAGACGCATAAGTATATATATATACGACGGGCTTCTTTCAGTTTCCGTCTACCAAATCCACTCACAAGGCTTTGGTCGGCTCAGGGCTATAGTAGAAGACACTTGCCCAAGGTGTCACGCAGTGGGACTGAATCCGGAACCATGTGATTGGTATGCAGACTTCTTACCACACAGCCACGGCTCCAAATTAAGCGAAAAATGCATGTCTGAAGAATACTCGACCATTTAGACGTTAATTCATTTGATCGAACAGAATTCCCCATCGTCAAACGACGGAGATCCACTACCACCATTATCAGAACATGCATTCTCCCCTGCATCAAGGTTTTCCATTTAGCCAAGAATAATGTCAGTAAAAGGTTCTGCCATTTATAAATTAGAAATGTGATTAATTCCTATTTTTTAATCTGTTTTTCATTGAATATTTTTCTTTGTTGTAAGAAGAACGTACGGAACCCTCAATGTTGAAAGTTGTCTCCCTTGCATACTAGAAAATTTCGTAGTTGGAAAATGTTAGAGGGATCTCACCAATTCTAGGTAGAAGGCTTGAGATTATACTAATACATCCATTTGTTGTTTACACCACCCGTCTTCGTCTGTTGTTTTATTCTCCTTATGATGGCACCACCATTCCAGCGTGATCGTTACCAGCGTCGCTGGACTGGCTCCCGTGCAGGTGGCACGTAAAATACACCATTTTGAGCATGGCCATTGCCAGTACCGTGTGACTAGCCTTCGTGCCAGTGGCACGTAAAAGCACCCTCTACACTCTCGGAGTGGTTGGCGTTAGGAAGGGCATCCAGCTGTAGAAACACTGCCAGATCAGATTGGAGCCTAGTGTAGCCATCTGGTTCACCAGTCCTCAGTCAAATCGTCCAACTCATGCTAGCATGGAAAGCGGACGTTAAACGATGATGATGAAAAGACAAAAGATATAAACAAGAACAAAGATAAAAAAAGAGAATTTTTTTTTTTAAATAAAAGACTTTTTCTTTCTTCAGTTCACAAATGAATTTGTAAATCCACAAAAGTTGAAGGATAGATCTTTGCTTGTTTGTTCATTTGAATTAGAAAAGCACAACAGCACCAGCGCCACCGTGAGAGACACTTCTCCAAAGTCTTGTCAGTTCTTCTTTTGTTCAGTTGATGCTGATGCTGTTGTGCCAATCAATTCCTTTACAGAACAGCCTCTCTCTCCATCTCTCTCACTCATTCACTCACTCTCTCTTTCCCCCCTTCCTTGCTCACCTTTCATCCTCTTTATTATTTGACTTGTTTTTCTTTTGTATTGTCATTGTTCACTCCCGCACTTCCCCCTCACCCTCCCTCTCATGAGTTCACCTGTGAATTAATCCGAATCATCTCGACAACAACGTCATCGATTTTGTGTTCGCCAAAGTCTATGTTTGGGACGATTATTTCGATTAATCTCTTCACATTTTCACGCAACTCATTCAACCGTTTCTTCACACAATCCAGGTTCTCCTCTTCACCATCTTCGCTCACAGCAGGCTCGGATGCGAGTCTCGAAGCAGAGGAGGATGGTGGTGATGCTGCTGCTGCAGGAGTCACTGCAGCAGGGGATGCATTGTTCTGTGGCTGTGCAGCAGAGACAACAGAATCGGCCGCAGCCGCCTGCGTCGGCAACGAAGCAACAGAATTCACAGAGATTATCTTTATGCCGTCGTCTTCATTTAGTGCCCGATTGGCCGATGGCAGCACAGAGACAACCTCGTTGGCACTAGCCGAAGAGCGATTCCTTGTTACCTCCATTGCAGTTACTTCCATGTCTATTGGTGTTTCACTGACTTCAACAGCGACTGACACGTCTGAGGTAGGCATCATGTTGCTATTCGATGCTGGCAGTATACCATTCGTGCTTTTCATTTTAGGGTCATCATCGTCTGTCAAATCAATCACCCCGACGGGCTCCTGATTGCTTTTCTCTTTCTCTTCTCGCCGACGAGTGGCCAGGTCAGGTACGGAAGCAGTGTCCTCGTTCAACGTCACTGTCACGTAGTTACCGTCCTCTGTCTTGATGCGATGGCGCTTCACTAAAGTGACAGTTTCTGGTGCTGTGTCTAAGGAACGTTTACCGGGAGGAGTTACACCAGCTGCAGGTATCATGCGGTTCGGTTGGCTGAAAGAGAATGAAAAGACACACAGTTACAAGAATGCTATAAACAGGCGTTAATGCTTTAGCATTTAAATTGGCTATATCTGGCCTCTCGCACCTATGCTACAATGCCATTCTAAAAATAAACAGGTCACATCATTGAAATTTTGAAGCTGAGATAATCCAAAACAGCCTAGAATAAGAATAGCCTAGAATAAGAATAGCCTGGGCAAAGTTTAGAGAGCTCTTACCCCTGCTGGCGACAAAGGGACTCTCACTCAGAGTAAAAGGCAGACTGTATGACGCATGCGTACGAACAACCATGCTACATGGCAGTGAAACATGGGCTGTAACTGCTGAGGACATACGTAAGCTCGCAAGGAATGAAGCCAGTATGCTCCGTTGGATTTGTAATGTCAATGTGAATACCCGTCAGAGTGTAAGTATCTTGAGAGAAAAGCTGAACATTAGAAGCATCAGTTGTGGCGTGCAAGAGAGACGATTGCGCTGGTATGGACATGTGGTGAGAATGGAGGAGGATAGCTGCGTGAAAAAGTGCCACACCCTAACAGTTGAGGGAACCCGTGGAAGAGGTAGGCCCAGGAAGACCTGGGCTGAGGTGGTGAGGCAAGACCTTCGTACATTGGGCCTCACCGAGGCGATGACTACGGACCGAGACCTTTGGAAATGGGCTGTGCGTGAGAAGACCCGGCAAGCCAAGTAAGATCGTTGCCAGTGCCCCTGGACTGGTTCTTGTGCGGGTGGCACATGAGATGCACCATTTTGAGCGTGGCCGTTGCCAGTACCGCCTGACTGGCTCCTGTAGGATTTTCGAGCGAGATCGTTGCCAGTGCCCCTGGACTGGCTTGTGCGGGTGGCACATAAAAGACACCATTTCGAGCGTGGCCGTTTTCGTGCGGGTGACACGTAAAAGCACCCACTACACTCTCTGAGTGGTTGGCGTTAGGAAGGGCATCCAGCTGTAGAAACTCTGCCAAATCAGACTGGAGCCTGGTGTTGCCATCCGGTTTCACCAGTCCTCAGTCAAATCGTCCAACCCATGCTAGCATGGAAAGCGGACGTTAAACGATGATGATGATGATGATGATGATGATGGAAGTGGATAAGTGTTACATCTTTCTTTCCAAAGCTGGAATGGATTTATATATTATTATACTAAAGCCTGTCTAATACTGAAATATTGGCTGGTTTTAGATATCAGCGTTCTGCCCATGCTGGAACTGTGTGCACACCAAACAAACAAATATAGAGAAGTAATCAAGCAGACGAGTGTTTGATACACTTACCTTGTGGAGCTGACATTTGACCAGTTTGTGTCGAGGTAGTTCTACAAATGAAATTGGACATTGTTAAAGAAGAGGTCAGCTTTTCAAATTCAATTAAGGAAGTGCAACTAAAACAGTCAAAGGAATTCTTGGTTATAGAGAAACTTACTTGACTTTGAATAACAGAAAGAAGAAGAAGATTAATACAAGGAGTCAACGGAGCGGAAAAAAAGAAAAGAATTGTGTTCAGCAACAAAGAACAGCAAGACACACAAGAAGAAACAAAAACGAAGATGGAGGAGGCAGAAATATAAAAATAACTAAAAAACAAAAAGATTAAATGAAACAAAAAAAAAAAGTAAAAGTAGAAAGACTGAGAATTACAGAAATAGACTGTCTTTTTTTTATGAGTACAACATTAGTGTGTGTATGCATAAATATAGGCATTTGTGTGTGTGTGCACATATATATATCCACTTTTCCATGCTTGCATAAGTCAGATGCAATTTGTTTAGGAAGGTTTTCTACAACAAGATGCTTTTCCTGACACCAACCCTTACCAGTTTCCAAATAAAGTAATATTTCCTCCATGGCCAGACACGTTTTTGCAGAATATTGGAAATGAATCACAGTCATTTACAACAATTGCATGATGTCAAGGCAAAGAGAGACAGACATGTACATACACAAATGGGCTTCTTTCAGTTTCCATCCACCAAATCCACACCCAAGGCTTTGGTAGGACTGAAGTTAAGGGAGCTAACTTCTTAACTCCACAGCCATGTCTGTAGACAATCTCCAAGAATCCCTCAAACAACACACATTGCTGCAAGAACTCCTCATTAAAGATGAGAGAGAAAAAAAGGGAAGATGCTTACATCGTTACGTCGTTGCACCATGTGAAGAACTTCAGCTGCTTTCAAGATCTCAACTTGCTTCGTTTTGATGTGATCTTTCTGTGACTTTAGTTTTTGGATTATCTTTGCTTGGGTTTTTTGTTTTTGGATTAAGGATTCTAAAGCCTTTTGAGCCTGTGTCAGTTCTGTTGTGCTGGGTTTCTTCTCTGTTGAACTGGTCACCTAGAAAGAGAGAGAGAGAGAAAGAACAATGAACATCTACAATAACAACCATTGCTTAATCTCCACTTTTCCATGCTGGCATGGGTTGGATGCTTCAAGAGGAACCAATGAACCAAAGGGCTGCCCCAGGTTCCATGTCTGCTTTGGCATGGTTTCTGCAGCTGGATACCCTTCTTAATGCCAACCAAATTTCTATCATACACTAGAACCTGTCTTAGAAAGAGAAGGACACATCAGACAAATTGTAGTCCTAAATAAAGTCTGTCCTGTCACTGTCAATCTGGAGCTAAACAACAGCAGCATCATCGGTAATAAAAAAATTGCTGAATCGTTTCCAAACTGTGAATCTTACCTCCACAATGCCTTGCCTCATGTCCCGGTCTCGCCTTTCCAATTCCTTTTTCATGGCCACCAACTGCGAATCTTTTTCTTGCTGTTTCTGGAACTGAGAACAAGAACAAAGACATTTTGAAATTTTTACCATTTTAAAATCATATTTCCACACTGGCATGGAAGTATTGGAGGTGGGGGTGGACAGGAGAGCTGCTATTTATATATAGACAGGGTGGCCCAAAAGTAGGTTTCCAGTTATCACGTGGGCACTTAAAATTTCTTTTTAAAACATTTTATTACATTTAAATTCCTATCTTACAAACTGAAAAGGGAGATTCACAAAATTAACTAAATTAGCATCGAATAATGGTTTCATATATTTTTATAATTAAGATCTAAACTGGAAAATGGTTGTTAAATGATGATGATTTTATATATGTATGTATATACACACACATGCAATATACACATATACATGTGATATATATATATATATATATACACGCACACACACACACATCCACCATTTCAGAAATAAACAATGCAACACTTACTTCTTCAATTTGTTTTCGTTTTCTTTGGATTTCTCTGAAAAACACAAAATTGACAATTAAGTATCAATATTTCTTCTTGAAGACTTGTGTGGTTGTTTCCAGTTCAATCCCACTGCGTGGCACCTTTGGCAAGCGTCTTCCCCTACAGCCCTGTGCCAATCAATATCTTGTAGGCAGAGACAGTGCAGAAGCCCATCATATAGCCAACACCCAGCTTGACAACCAATGTTGGTTTGTTTACATCCTTGTAACTGAGCAGTTCCTCCGAAAAGGCTAATAGAATAAAAACCAAACTTTAAAAAGAGAATGTTTCCTCATTATTAAAAATGCCTCGGAAAACTGAAGAAGACGGACAGTGATGTTCACAGCTGCCACACAAAGGAGACAGTAACACACACGCACACACCAGTTTCCATCTCGGAAATCCACTCACAAGGCTTTGGTCGGTCTGGGGTTATAAAAGATACTTGCCTAAGGTGCCATGCAGTGGAATTGAACTTGAAGTCATGTGGTTGGGAAACAAACTTAATTACATCAATATAATATGCACACAATAACAAATATTGTTAATCTACTAATGCAGCAACTACTATAATGGTGATGGCATGGGAGGAGAGTCTGAAATGAAATGCATTGAGGAAGAGATGGAACCTTATGTGAATGATACTTACTGAGCTTTTTTGAATGTTTTTTCATAGGAGGGTCGACGGAGGGCTTCATCTTCATCTTCTGGTTCCTCTTCAACATCACATCGACTGAAAATACAATGTGTAAGAGTTACACCAACACTACACACACAACTACATCTACACATTGTACACTAATATTACACACTCACACACCCAATATTATACACAAGACTACACACACATCAAAACAATGAGGCACCAATACTACACACAGACCAACATACACACCATAATGATTGATAATAGATACATACACACCAACAACTGATTTATATGGGGGACACACGGACACACACAAAATACCAGCCTAATGTATTTGATGGTTTATAAGTCACAATTTCTTCTCCAAAACAACCTTAACAAGAAAAAAAAACCACCTGGATCTTGTATGTGAAGTTTCGACTTATATTACATGCTTGAGTGCACAAAAAACTTTTCCTCTGGATATCTGTTGTTCAAATTGGGATGTGCCTAATGTATCTGTGGGTGTTTTTTGTCCTCAGATGCAGTAATTAGTACACACACACATACAGCAATAACAGTTCTCACACGCATACACCAACATCGACAAATTCACAGACACACATACATCCATGACTGATGAAAATGCCGTCCAATTCAAAGAGTTGGAAGGAAAAGTTCTTACTTATGAGAGGCATCAGGGTTCATGTGACAATACCATTTCTCTGGTAAGTCTCGGAACCCAATCCCAGTTGGCAGACGGCGCCATTTCAAGCAGTTATCACACTGCACCCACAACCAGTCAGGTTCTGGAGCAACTCTGTAAAAATAAATCAAGGAATTTTGGTGAACAGGCAGAAAATTACAACTACTATTAGGCAAATATTTGTATTCAATCTGCTAAAAATAGCAGCCAAATCTCACTTGTCTTCAAAGGTGAAGGACATATTGGATAATGTGGTCCTCAGGGTCCTATATCTGAATAAAAGATGGGATAGTCATGGATAAAAACCCTCTGTTTATAAATTCCCTTCTGGAACTCTTTGCTCAGAGGCCTGCTTCATCAGGACTAATTAAACAACAACATTAATAACTGTAGTTACTTAAGATTGTAATTAATCTCGTCTTATTCCTGGATAAGTACATCCTTTAATCCGATGTAGCGTTTGGTTTAACAGCATTTACCATTTGTCTAGACATAAAAAGTTCCAGCTTCAAATCCAATCTGCTACTATGTACACATCCATGAATAAAACATCCTGATGATGATTAAAGAATTCATTAGTGAACCCTTTTGGTGCCATATTGCTGCTTAAGAACACTGCCTTTGTAAATAATTATGAAAAATGAAGAATTTTGTTGTTATTAAGCTGACATTTGAAACAGATCCACATGGAATTTTGATGGCTGTTTTGACCCTTTACTATTTAAATGGCCGTATCAGGTCTAAACAGTCTCCCTGTCTGGCCTCTCACTCCAACCCTACAGTATCATTATCTCAACGCTTTGAGATAATGCAAGATTAATTTAAAACAATGTGAATAAATAAGCATTACATTTGAGACAGAATAATCCGAATGCCAATGGGTTGGTCGAGATTACGTTAAAACCAGTTTGTACCAGAGAATCAGGGATAATCTCAAGCAGGCTGGAACCAAAATAGTTGCAACAGAGTATAAATATGATGGATCTTCTGCTCAAGCACAAAATAATGCTAAAGGTCTCAATCATTGCCTCCATGGGGCCCAATACTTGAAAGGAATATTAATAATAATAATAATAACAATGGTTTCAAATTTTGGCAGAAGGCTAGCAATTTTGAGGGGGGGGGGGTTAAGTCAATTGTACTGACTGACCCCAGTGCACCACTGCTACCAATTTTAATGACCCTAAAAGGATAAAAAGCCAAGTCAACCTCAGTGGAATTTGAACCCAGAACATGAAGATGGATGGCATGCTGTCAAGCCTTTTTCCCAACATGCTAAAGATTCTATCAGCTCTCCAAATAATGATAATGCCAGCATGGAAACCAAATGCTAAATGATGATGATGATGGTGATGATGATGGTGATGATGATGATGATGTATTTGCAGTGGAATAAAATGTTTGGGAGTCACTGGTTAACTCTCAGAAATATCATCACAAACATAGACAATAACATTGCAATTCCTCTACAATTCTCAAAGAATTGATGCAAAGAACCAGTTGAGTACTCAGATACTCAGAGTAACAACAGAAGCTGCTACAATCCACTGTCGATGCAGACTTCATGGCAAAATGAAGACTTGAGAGGAAAACGGATAACAGCTAACTACAGTTAAAAAGAACTCAGCTGCGAACAAGCGGAACGAGACAGTTGAGGCATGGCTGCTGAGATGCTGATCAGTCGGCATGGCTGAGGGGAGAGTTAACCGGTTTTGGCAATAGTAATTTTTGGTGCAGAAGCAAACACACACACACATTTGTGTGTGAATGGAAGTGTTTTCTGGCATAAAAAGTCGAGATTTTCAGACCAAAATTTACAGCCAAAACAGGTAGATTGACTCCAACAACACCAAAATGACTTTGGAGGACCAAAGATTCCATGAGAAATGCAGCAAGGTTTGGGAAGATAGTGAACAATGGTTGAATGCTTACACTATGTACTACATCAACTTATATGTTGGAAAACATGGTAGAGAGAGAGAGAGAGAGAGGCACACACACACACACACACACACACACACACACACACACACACACACACACACACACACACACACGCATGGAAATGTCTGATGTCAGAAAAGTCAGCACTGAATCAGCAATGCCAAACGAACAGCATCAAAATGGCTCTGCCAAAACGTCTCTTAGTCTCTAATTGCTACAGAGGCAGAAAGTGGAAGGTTTATGATTTAGTGAATGAGAGAATGATACAACTAAAAGCGTGGACTACGGTGGTTGGGTTGGAATTATTGAAGTGCTGACTGATTATGTTAAGACAGAATTAGTAAACATTCATGTTAGTATAATTGTAGGGAAAAACAAAAACAACAAAATCATGGTACACCATGTAAAAAAAAAAAAAAAAAAAAAAAAAAACTTTTCATTAAACACACTCTGAAATCCTACATGCATGTGTTAAGTGAATGACCAATAACTGGCTGCCACATGTTTCACAGTCATTGGATAAGAAACAGAACAGCAGGTGGATTTACATCAGACCAAACAACTAATCCATCAGATGTCATAGACACATCAATAGTTTTCTAGAAGACCTCTGTGTGTGTGTGTGTGTGTGTGTGTGTGTGTCACTGAGTCCTTGCCCTGACATTGTGTGCCACCTTTGTGCATGTGATGCCCTTCATCTCCAATCTTCCACGGAAACTGATCTGGTGATGGGCAAATATCACCTTCCTCGGAAACAGGTGAGGGTTGGTGACAGGTAGGGCATCCAACTATAGAAAATCTGCCTCAGCAAATTTTCACTCTCAGTACATGTTTTGGGGACACAGCATGTGTGTTTTGTGTGTTCACCATCTGATCCTGGCAGAAATTTTTCTTGGTGGAGAAAAACCAAAACGTATTCAATTGGAGGGGAAGCTTGAGTTTGTTGAAAAGCTTTGCAGAGCAGTCTTTCCTCTTGTCTTTGATGGCTTGGGATAAAAATTGGTCCTTCTTCATCTTGTACGAGGAATACCGAATGTTTTTATGCACTGCCTGATTGATAAAAAACCTCAGACAGTCCCATGTTCCTGTTGATGGACCTGACTGACTTGCAGGGACCGTTGTCAATCATGGCCTGGATCTCACCAACAAATTCAGGTGTTCTTTTCTTATCAGAACGATCAGAGTGTGTTTTCTGAGCTGCCCTACCTTCGCAATCACCATTAGACTCCTCCAACTCTTTCTGAATCTTCTGCACTGTCCTCTGATTGACACCCAAACACTCTGAAATGTTCACATTGGAGCTTCCGGCTCAAATACCAAGTAGTACAGCATGTCTTTCCGAATTTCTGGCCGGGTGAATTGTGTCATGGTGCTGTTTTTCTCAAAGATGGTGCCCAACTGACCCTACCATATTGTGTAGTCGACAAAATCAAAGACAATGTGCATGTGCGAAATTAAGAATATAAAATAGTGACAATTTACCCTGTATATGTGTAACAAAATATATGTATATATATATATATATATATATATATATATATATATACCAGGTATGTTGATGCAAACAGGAAAAATAGAACTCAAAACATGAGTTATGTATATTTTTATTAATATTTAACAGAGTGACTCAAGGTCCGAGAGTTCTGGGAGTTGGCACTCATCAAGCTTATTGATAAGTGCCACTGCACGACATTCCCGGGCCTTGCATCACTCTTTTACTTCTGCTAAATATTAATATATGTATATGATATATGATATGCAAACTGCATTTCCTCGTAACACACAGAGATAACAACACTCACCACCATTATCTAAAACTGATGTAAAAACAGCTGCTGACATAAATGAACAAACAACGAAACATATGTAACAGGTATGTGAGAATCAGTGTACAGTAGTATGCTGGTGGTTGGAACACAAATTGACTACAATCTAAAGACCAAATATCCAGTGATGACAAGAGAACAAAAGGGAGAAAGCATTCAGCTACAAACTAGTGTAAAAATAGCAGGCAAAAGCAGGAGGAGGAGGAGGAGGAGTAGTAGTAGTAGTAGTAATATGAGGTAATACATACGAAGGAAACAGCGTTCTAGAAGTCAGGAGGGAAAAAGATTATTAAAGCAAGTGAAAATAATAATAATAATAATAATGGTTTCAAATTTGGCCATAAGGGCACCAATTTTGGGGGAGAGGATCAAGCCCAAAAGGATGAAAGGCAAACATCGACCTTGGCGGAATCTGAACTCAGAATGCAAAGATGGACAAAATACTGCTAAGCATTTCGTCCAGCATCCTAATGATTCTTCCAACTCGCCACAAAAATAATAATAATAATAATAATAATAATAATAATCTTTCCTACTAAAGACACAAGGGCTTGATTTTTTTGTGTGTGTGGGGGGGGGGGGGGCGCTAGTCGATTTTATGTGACAATAATTGTTTCTAATTTAGGCAAAAAGCTCGCCATTTTCAGGGGAGTATGATATTTCATTGACCTCAGTAAGTGACTGATATTTTGTTTGAGTCTCAGAACATGGAGAGCTAGAACAAATACCACAAGGCACTGTTCCAACATTAACAATTCTGCCAAATAATGTTTTTTTTAAATTCAAGCACAAGGTCAGTAATTTAGAGCAGGATGAGGGCAGCGGTAGACACCAACGATCCCCCACTGCTTGACTGGGATTTTATTTTATCAACCCTGGCAGGATTTTAACTTGGAAAAGTCAAACAATAAACACCACAAGGCATTTTTTCTGACACTACCAATTAATAATAATAATAATAATGATTTTCTTTTACTTGCTACCAGGGTGACGGATGCAGGGACCAATCTCAAAGATATACATAATGTGGGTATTTACATGGAAAAAAATCAAATAAAGAAAAAAGGAAAAAAAAGAAAGAAAACATGAAATACAAATATACATGGCACACAAATAATGGTTTCATATTTTGGCAGAGGGAGAGAAGTTTTTGAGGGGAGGGGCAAATCAATTACATCAAGCCCAGCACTTGAGTGGTACTTATTTTAACAACCCTAAAAAGGATGAAGGGCACAGCTGACCTTGACAGACGAAACTCCGCTGCTGCTGCTGCTAAGCTTTTCGTCCATGGTGCTGCCAGCCATGCCAGTCCACTGCCTCTAAAGAATGAGTTTAGAGGTACCAGGTCGTGCAATTGGGGGCCTTTCGCTTGCAAAGCAATACAGGGCACACAAACAATGAAAGAAGATTATGATGTACCTTATGCCTCCTGGTACAGGAAGACCTTCCTCTAGGAACCCCACAGATCCAGGATAAAAGATGTGTGTAGGGTGTAGGGCGGGTGGGTCTGTGTGTACTCTTGTTTTGCAAGCGAACATCACTGTTGTACAAGTGGTTTTCGTTTATTTCCAAGGCCAAACAAGTTCTGTGTTTGCCAACAGGAAGAGCATCCAGTCGTAGAAGATCTGCCTAAATAAAGTCTGTCTGACCCATGCGAACATGGGAAAGGGGATGTTAAATGATGATGATGATATCCCTCATGCGATTTTCCAAATAGAATAACAAACTTATGCTACATTATGATTGTGTAAAGCCTGAATGTATTTGAAAGCAGGCATCAAGTAGGGAGTAAGCATTGGGACATGAATTGATCAACTAAACAAGTAAAAGTGATGCTCCAGCATGACCTTGAACTGATGACTAAAACCAATAAAAGAATATGCCAGTGTGTGTGTAAGCTTCCTTCCAGTGAAGCAGCCCAATTATTTTATATTACAATTTCTAAAAAAAAAGGGATTTGTTCCACAACATCTCCTACTCACCCAGTGGCACTAGACACTGACTGGATCTTCACACTGCTACTACCACCACACTTCTCATTCCAGTAGTCATTTAATTTGGTCCCTAACGATGTCATGAAGGTACTGCAAAAAAGAGACAGAAATTAGAATTAGCAAACAATAAACATTGATGGTTGCAGATCAATAATGAGATTCAAACAAATTAGTAATTCATTCTAATTTTGGCACAAGGCCAGCAATTTCGAGAGGAGGAGGAGGAAGTTGGTTACATTGAGCCCAGTATTTGACTGGTACTTTCGTGCAATGGATCAGTGTCCTGTCCAGGGAGGAACATATATACAACAGAGAAACCAGCCCTATGTTCCTTATGAAGAAATATGGACTGACCAGTGATTGGTGTGTTGGAAAATTGTAACCAACAACCAAAGGGACATCAATTGCTCTATATGAAATATATAAATAAAAGTGTGTTTTCGGACAGAGATAGGGAGAAAGACTTACTTATATCGGTCTGTTCGTTTAAAATCTTGTTTGTTGTGAATGGGATCAAGAAAATCCACCTCAACAACTCCGACAACACCAACACCAAGTTCATTGGCCTGGAACAAAAAAGAGAATGTTGTAGTTTATAAGGGGGTGGAGAGAAAAGGGAGGTGAGGAGACTGTAGAGAAGCCTAGTCAATGTCAGCCCTTTAGGTTCTGTGTTCAAATACTGCTGGCTGTTGTGTGTAAATAATCTACTGGTGTTGATTGAAGCAATTAGTCTCACACAATCATGGGGCTACAAACCTGTGGCTTATATAACATAGGCAAAAGGCCTGAGATTTGGCGGAGTGACCTGGTCAATAATATCAACCCCAGAAGGATGGTAAGCATATATATATATATATAACCAGCGTCGCCTGACTGGCTCCTGTGCAGGTGGCATGTAAAAAGCATCATTTGAGCATGGTTGATGCCAGTACCGCCTGACTAGCCCTTGTGCTAAATTTCTGTTGAAATATGCTACCTTCACTTCCATTGATACTGATTTCAAATTTTGGCACAAGACCAGTATTTACAGGAGAAGGAGAAGCAGACTACATTGACCCCAGTACATGACTGGTATTTATTTCATCGACCCTGAAAGGATGAGAGACAAAGCTGACCTCACTGGAATTTGAAATCAGAATGTAAAGACAGCCAAATGCTGCTAGACATTTCGCCAAGCATGCTAACAATCTTTTGCAGCTCACTCTGCCATTTCAATTAATATTGAAAATAACGAAGTGAAATAACCATTATTATTAAGATGGTATTTGAGACGTATTTTTAACATGAAATTTAGACAGAAACTTAAATTCAGCACTTCAAAACAGGAAGTTTCTATCATGGGACCAGAAGAGATCTCAGACGGGTTGGCACCAAAAGGGTTAAACAATTGGTCACATAAGACTGCAAAAAGAAAGAGGAGAATAGAAACTTACCTGCCGCTGGTAACCGACTTTCTCATAGGCTTTGATCAATCGGTTCCGATGATACATCAACACACCATAATTTTCTGAATCAAATTCATTCTTGTTTGGACTGAAGCCGAACGTAAGCAGAATCGGTTTTGGCTGGAAGCAAAGCTAAGGAAACGGGCAATTTCTTCATGCAGTAATATATAATAGTGTAGATTCAATAAGGTTCATACCTCACTATGAAATAAGTGGCCTGAAGGGAAACACACAATGTCTTAACCCTTTGGCATTTTAAACTGACCATATCTGGCACAAATTTCTATCAGTTTTAGGTTTTAAACTGGCTAGATCTGGCCTCTCACACTTACCATACAATGTCATTCTAAGGATAACCCGTCATCTCATCAAAATCCTGAAGCTATAAGATGAGGAATGGATAATTCAAGACTGTGAATAAACATTGCATTTGACAGAATACTGAAGGATTAACTGTAGCATGATTTATCACTAGAAAATAGCTCTATACCAATTTAAGAAATTACCAACATATTTGATGGCATAAAAGATGCACAGGCACATTAGATACACCTCAATTTCAGCTGCACATATTCAGGTTTAGGCAGGAATATTAACAATCAGATCACTATATCTGATGTTGCGATTTGCTAAAATATCAAACAAGTCATCAATAAAATCTGATCAATCAAGACTTTGCCTGGAACCGGCTCCAACAACAATTTCATCTTTTGGTGGGTTTCTTTCTGAGCCTATCCATCACTATAGATTCAGTGCACCTTAGCTACTACAAACAGATGGCAAATGAGAGACATTAAAAGACAGCAGCACACACACACACACACACGTACATACCTACATGTATGGTAATTTTGAAAAAGGATACAAGCCAGGTAGGTCGATAGATGTCTGTTTCTGTTCTGGACAAACTCTTTGAAATTAATTTGGTTTGAACTTTTTTACCTCGAAGTATAATCTTCATCCTAGGTTTCAAATAGAGGATGGAACAGTATTCCTGAAAGTCAGAGAAGATGGAGTTAAAGCAACAGAACCAAAATTAACCATTTACAACAACCACAACAATCACCACCATTTGATAGATGGAAACTGAAAGAAGCCATTGTATATTATATATATATACATTTGTATATTATATATATACATCTTATTTATATTTTATGTGGTGATTTAATGTCAATTATGCAATTAACAGTTGTAAACTGAAGGAATAAACATCCGTGTTTTCACTTCACTTCTCTGATCAATCCATATATAGTGCTTGTGCCACGTAAAAAGCACTGAGTCCACTCTGCGGAGTGGTTGGTGTTAGGAAGGGCATCCAGCCGTAAAATCCCTGCCAAAACAGACACTGTAGCCTTGGGTAGCTTTTCTACCTGGCTGGCTCCTGTCTAAATTCATGCCGACATGAATGATGAAAAAGTTTTTTAAAATATTGGAGGATGGCAAGTGAAGAAAGGTAATCCAACTTACTCTAAGTGATCTACGGTACTCGGGTGAGTACTGGCTGAGAGGACGGTTGATAGAGGAGTAATCAAACTCGTGACTCTCTGGATTTCGGATGTCGGCAGAATCACTTTCGAAGTCCAGTTCGAGCTTGCCATCATTGCCCCTGAAACAAGGAAACAATAAATAATACAATGGCATAACTATGTTCTTGGAACGACAAGACAACAAGAATCTACCTGAGAGAGAGAGAGAGAGAGAGTGACAGAGAGAGTGTGTGTGTGTTCATTTTAAGTAGTAAAAATGATTGTCATGTGATAAAACTGTATAGTTTGCATAAAATTTACAGATTACTGTAGAGTAATGTTGGAAAAATCATAACAATCAAGCACAGACCAAATTTAATTTTGAAAAATTCTACACTGTAGAGTAACAAAAGTTTCCTACCTTTTCAAATTGTAGATAATAATTTTGGTTCCAGTTTTGAGCATTTCAAGAGTGCCAAGTTCCTCAAGTAAGCTGCTTTCTTTGCGAAATATAGAGTACTTGAGAATTGCTCTTAAGTTGTTTAAACTCCCTTGGTTGGCAGAGCGAGTTTCTAAGAGGAACAGATAAGGAAACAGAGACATGGGAAAACCAGAAATACATACAAGAATAGATACCATTCTGTGATGCTTTGGTAGAACAAAGAGACATACACTTGAAGTCTGCTGGATGACACTCCAGGCCGAATGCTTTGCTTGAGTTTGCTCAAATCATCCAGTACCCCAACTGTATTACTGCTAATGTCTTTAGATCTGGTGAATTATGGATAATATTGATTTCAAATTTTGGCACAAGGCCAGCAAGTTCGGGGGAGGGGTTAAGTTGATTACACTGACCCCAGGGCCTGACTGGTACTTATTTCATCGACCCTGAAAGGATAAAAAGCAAAGTCGACCTCAGTTGAATTTAAACGGAGATCGTAAAGATGGAGGAAATGCTGCCAAGCATCTTGCCTGGCAGGCTAAGGAGTCGGCCAACTTGCTGCCTTAATCATGGTTCAGGGATTAGGGATAAAATGTTAGAATTACAAAATGATACACTCCAAAATTTCAGGCAGTCCATCATCACCACCACCAATACACACATTTTACAAATATATATCTTGCAAATTGGTGGTCTGGGGTTCAGTCTCAGTGCACGGCATCTTAGGCAAGTGTCTTGTACAATAGCCCTGGGCTAACCAATGTCTTGTGAGTGAATTTAGTAAAATGGAAACTGTGTGTGCATCTGTCCCATTCACCCATCCATTTGGGAACTGGTGTTGGTTTGTTTACATCCTTGTGACTTAGTAGTTTGTCAAAAGAGGGTACTGCAGTTGATTTGTTTCCCTAAACCATTCAAGACAGTGCTCCAGTATGGCTGCAGTCCAATGACTGAAACAAGTAAAAGAGAAAAAAAAAAAAAAGAGATATTTTATATAAGAGAGGATACTCTGAGGAAGTTTCCAGGTGACGATAGGGACAAGCACAGTCTCCTCCCGGACAGCTTCGAGGTATGATTGTGACAACATGCCGACACTCATACTGTTCAGATTTCGGGTAAAAACAAGTGCATCACGACCAAGACGCATTGAACCAGACTTGAAGCCGTTGCCATATTGCCCTATTGGTTTATGTCCGCTAACGGCAACCTTTTCACAGAATCCAAAACTGGAAAAAAAGAATCGGATTTAAAAGAGAAAAAAAAAAACATCACATATTAGAGGAAATTTTAAAAGAATGAAATTAACAACAAGATACTAATTACTTTTCAAATGGTTACTAAATCTAAATGTCTAAAACAAGATATCAATGCAATTTTAATTTTTCAGACATGCACAGGTGCAGGGGTGGCTGTGAGAGAGAGAGAGAGAGTAGAAGGGGGAAATGTGAAACAATAGAGAGGGGGAGCAATAGAGTGGTAGGAGACATTTACCTTAACATTCTAAGTAATTTCTCTGGATCCATTCCATTTCCATTATCCACAAATGTCAAACAGATTTTATTATTAAAGATTGTCTTGTCAATCCACAGCTGAGATGCATTGACATCTGGATCATAGGCATTGTCTAGAAACATGCAAAAGATGACAATGTGTTACAACAATTGATAATATTACACCAAAAGGTGACAGTCAAACATCAAAAACTGAGTATTATGTCTCAATTAAGTAAAAATCAATTATATGCAACAGAATTGGATTAAAATAGCCACCTATATATCATATGCAAATATATCTCAAAAAAGGCAAATTCATCCATGGCAGAAGGTTTTGTCTGCAAACCGATCATTGCTCCTTATTGACTATATTTGGCTCTAAGAAGGACATCCCAGCACATACTGCCAAAGAATTGATTTCTTCCATGACATATTTGCTCGATATGGTATGCCAGATATCATTGTATCCGATAATAGGACATAATTCACAGGATCTCAATTCAGAGATTTCTGTCAGATGTTCCAAACTGAACATAAAACCATGCCACCATATTCCCCCACGGTCAAATGGTCGGGCGGAATGGCCTGTGCTACCAAGTATTTGTTCACCTCTAACAGTGAAAAATCAATTCAGTAATTGGCAAATTAACCTTCAATTGCCAAGTACGGAGAAGATCCAATTGCTGCTAATTTGTTTTACACGGACGTCTGTTGTAACATAAATTATCTGGAATCAGAATTGGCAAATTTCAAGTTCATAAATGCAACGATGAGGTTAGGAGAGAACCTGACTTACCGATGAGCTCGGCCATCGCACTGAACGTCCATGTGTGACTAGTTGAGTTGGCTTGCAAAAACGAGGGGCTCACCTGTCAACAACAACAACATCAACAAGTAAATACGACAAAGCAAATCAATGTAAAAGAATTGAGAGAGAAAAGAAGTAAAACATGCAAACAAAACCTAGCATGGAGTCACTCAACAACCAAATTCCAACCTGCTGTATCCTCTCCATTTTGTTTTTACTGCTACAACAGTGTTCTCTGCTCCTTCAAGCTGGTTAGTCTCATATTGACCCCTATCGTAATCTATCTTTTGAACTCCTACATGCAACCTGGTGTGGAATCTTTTCTCCCCAGAACATAAGACCACTTCAATTTCTTCCTTGTTTTTTCTTTTTTGTTGTTGTTGTTACTTTGTCCATATCAGGCAATTTTGATGCAATCGACAAAGCAAAATTAACTGATATAACTGACCATTATTACAATGTTCAGTGTCCATCTGGATAACTTTACATATAATAGATGAAAAACAGTCCCACCAAAGGAAAAGAAGACATTATTGACAATAAAAAAAAAAAATGGAGAGAGAGGGAGAGAAGTCGTAAAAAGGGAAAAGCTGAAGAAATGACAAAAACACAGCAAACACGAAAGATAAGTGAAAGAAAATCACCCCAGAAGCGAATGACTGATTGATATCGATATTTCATGACCATGAAATATCGATATCTGTCACTGTCATTCACTTCTGGGGCCAATTCTGTTTCACCTATCTTTGAGGTATGCTGTGTTTTTAAACCCTACGTCTTTAAAAGGGTTTCCCCTGGATGAAGTACCACTGCTACATAGCATTTAACAATTCAAAAAGTATGTCATACTGCAAATGTTTACTGCTTCAAACATAAATTTTAATGAAAAAAAAAATAAAATGAAAATTTGGGAATTTCAACATGAATGGAATCAATTTGGTCATGCTAATGAAGAGGCTCTTGCAGAGAAGACTCAATTATCAGGCAACAATGACTGACTGGAACCTAATGAAGATACAAGTACACGAATTACTTGATGGCTCAGTTATGCAAAATGATTGTGACACAACCTCAATGAAATGCATGTGAAGCAAGGAATGTCTAATTGAAAGAGTAGCAGTGAAATCCTCTTCCTATCGCTCGTTATTCTTTCATTGGTGACGAAAAGGAATCAAAGGAGCTCGAGAGTCTGAAGGGGATTTCTATGCAAACTAACAGGTATCGGATAGATGCGGTGCATGAAGAGAAGTGCAATATCTATGGATAGAAGAGTGGGAAAAGTGGTGCAAAAATCTAGTTTCACCACCAGGTACCATGTGGAGCCCTTTCAGCACACTCCATTCGGTCAAGCCTCAGGGTTGAGAATACCTCCCTTCCAGTGGTCTTCGAGGTCCCATAAATAGTTGTATTGTAGAAGTAAAACCAATTTATCGCTCATAAATTTAAACAACAAAATCTTCAATGACCCCCCCCTCCCACGAGCCATGTGAACCCCTAAGGGCTATATAGAGCCTAGTTGAGAAACCCTGGTCTACAATGAAATGACATGATCTGGGTTAGGATTAATTCGTTTAGCGTTAGATAACACCTACATGTGTGTGTGTGTGTATGGGTGCCACTGATTTTATATACCCACCCTCCATCAGCCTGACAAGCGGTGTTGGTTTGTTTACATCCCCTTGGCGGTTCGGCAAAAGAAAAAAAAATCGAAAGAGATCATAAGCACTGGTGGGGGGGGGGGGTGTTTCAATTTGTTCGACTAAACCCTTCAAGGCGGTGCACCAGTATGGCCGGAGTTCAATAACTTAAACAAGTAAAAGATAAACAAAAAAATTTAGCAGGGAAATGGTATAAAACCATTTGTGTCGTCAACTACAGGAGATGATGCTTGCTATTTACTTTTGATATTTGTTCTATGGAATATAATAAAAGTTAAACTCCCAACGGGATTTGAACCCACAGAGTGTATATATGGAACTAGATACAACAGAACTTCATGCTGTTGTTGTTTAACCCTGTGTCAGCGATGACCGAGTACAACCAGTACCACCAAAAGCATTCCAACTATGATAATTTTATCTTTCATTCAGACTCAGGTGTCCTTCTTGGCTGGAATTTCTCGCAGATCAAGCTTCCACGTAGAGATTCCCTGACACAGAACCTCATGGATTTCCCCAAATGGCATTTGAACATCCAAGAAATAACAAAAGACTGACTACACGAACAGCTAGAAATAACAGCCAAAGCTCGTTTCACTCACACGTTAATCAAGTTCTAGACTGTGCTCGAAAATAAAAAATAAAAGCAACATGAGATTTTGTGACGGGTGGAATGCAATTCATAGCAAAAGTCTGACCGGGGGCTAAACAGCAAGGTAGCCGGTACCTGATCGATCGATGTTCTGCAAACAGCAACCGAATGATTCTCAAAACACAACCTTTCAAAAAAGGGACAAACTAAGTAAAGGATGCACAGGGCCTGAACAACGTCTCCAGTTCAAGGATGTGATTTATCAGGACTGACCAGACGAAAGAAGTAAATGGCGGGATAAGTTTGCGACCGTCGATAACTAAATAACCACTGCCAGCCAGTGTAATTGCACTGATTGGAAATGCACCCCAAAGTGCACTAATTGTTTAATGCCTTCACTTACATTTATGAAGGGATTTTTGAATACACACGTGTTATATACCTCAATCGAAGGGGAAAAGTTACCAGAGAAAGACATCACCGATTATTTTTATCGAGTTCATTATTTGATAAAATTTTGGAAGAAAAACGTGATTCCCCCCCCCCTACTCGGCATAACATATACAGTCTTTAATGTCATTTTATAAATTGTATTGCCATTACTTGCAAAATCATTTATCAAATGACTTAATTCTAAGAAATCTTTCAGAGACACAAATATTTTCACTTTTCATACATTTCTCCAAAAGACTGTCTTCGAAATACCTCTGAGAAAAGTCCAAGTTCTTGGAAGCGTGACCACTCCTAACAAAAACGGTGCAATCACGACTACATCATTGAACGTACATCTCTCTCCAAAAATCACGAACGTGTAGTTCAATAGAGATTTGGCTGTTATTTCTCGCAGACCGTCATTAATGAGCCAGATAGCGGGAAAAAGTTTAATTATCAGACAATAATGAAAGGTGACAGAAGTTCTTATTCAAAAATGAAAACAGTGTTTTGATTTTTTACCCCACACCCCGCGACAAAAATATAAAAGTGAAAATAAATATAAAATATTTATTTAAAATGAAAAAATATTCAAGTTAAATTTTGGAAAAACGAAGAACAGTGATTGAAAACCACCCTAGAATACATTCAATTCATTACAAATACCCTCTATCGATAGACAAAATTGAAGAATTCGACCAATCCATCTATTTCGCTAAGTCTACCTCACATGGTCGCTCGACCCGCTAGAAATAGAAGCAAAATTCCGTCAAAACACACATTGCCTTGAAATGAGGGAAGAAAAAGGGCAGATTTGATAATAAAGTTTCAGATACTCCCTAAAGAAATAGAGTAATTAATTAATCCTAGGTCTTGCCCCTACAAGGGTTTGAAACAAGCAAAACTCCATCAAAACATACTCTAATTGTCTTGAAATGGGATTAAAAAAAACTGAAAGAAAAAAAAGGGACACATTTGTTAACGAAGTTTAGATACTCCCTAAAAGGAATAAGTTAATTAATCGTAGGTGTTGCTCCTGCAAGGATTTGACTGGGGCAAAAATAATAACCTTTACTTGTAGTATAGATAGCACACCTAACGGTATTTCACTACTAGAATCAGTTAATAAATATTACTATAAAGCAGAACATGTAACCAGAGAGAGAGAGAAAGAATGAAGCTGACAAATATTTTCGAGGAAATTGTTCTCGAAATAGTAGACAGACTTCAGATAATAATAATGAATAATAATAGTTTGGGGGAAAACAACATCGAATTCCTAACGTGAGATTTCGATATTCACCTTGTTTGTTTTATTGCCAGCGCAATTAAAGTTGGGTCGCTAAAAATCATTGCCGAACTGGAAATTTTATGTAAATGTACAGAATTATAATTTATTTAAAATCAGTTTCATAATAATTCTGTTCAAATCAAGGTTGTCTTAGAGGAATGTGAACCTGCCCCACGGTCGGCATTTATTTTATTAACCCTCAAGTTAACCTCGACTGAGCGTTACAAATTTTGTGTATCAATATTCGAAGCTTTACCAATCCACCGTCAAGTCAGTACCTTTAAAGTCCCAAGTCAGCCATGATTGAGTTAGGCAAATGATGGAAAAGCTTTCAAGCCCTGGCTACCCTCTCTTTTTTTGTATGACAGGAATTACATTGTCCAGCATGTCCCACTTTTTTGGACAGCAGATAATTTGAGGGAGATTTAACTGTTGTTTCTAACAAGACGAGCATCAACAGAGGCTCTTTCATTGGTTCTGCTTACATTACATATAATCCTATAAGAATTTTAACTTTCAAACAGCCAAAAACCTCGCCGTTTGTGTTATTCCAGTGCATTTAGAGCAATCACTTGGCCGAATATTTTACGAAAATCTGGAAAAATGTCCGAAAAGTGTCGGCATGTTTTTTTTTTTTTTATCGAGGGACGCGGAGGTATTTTACGTGAAATGAACCTTCTTATCATAGATGAATATCAAAAGAAGATAATGCTTGTGATAATCATTTTCAAAGCGCCTCCCCTGACTGGTGAAGGAATAGATTTATTCTAGGACCGGCAACTTTAAATAACACTTGAGAGAATGGTCATTAGAAGACATAAGCAGAGGAATCAGATACAAAGAGCCACAACAGAAGACATTCGATAATAAAAGAAATGGCAACTTTTATTATTCTTTCCACTATTCCTTTCGTCTGTCAGTCGTTATGAAAAAAATATCTGAGATGGATTGGTTAGAGAGACGGACAGGAATCGTGAATAAAGTTAGCAGCAAAAGCATGTCGCGAGAAGTTTTATGCAGTTTCGATATTTATTGATGTTTAAGTTTTGTGATGAAAAAAGAATGGTTTTTTTTTCTCTCGGTACGATGATATAAGCATAAATAATAATTCAGAGATAAGAAAGGAAAACATGAAAACAAACCAGAATCTAAAATAAACTAATAATCGGTGGGGGGGGGGGGGGGGTTAGGGGTCTTTTATAGAGGCGCAATGGTGTTGGAAGGATGCGGTGGGGAATGATTTGATGGTGATGGTTTGAGGATGGAGGGACAGGAGAAAAATATATTGACAGAGAGAAAGAAAAAAGGAGGAAGATAAAAACACGTTTCGTAAAGCGAAAAAAATACTAATATGTATATATATATATATATCTCCGTGTGTGTATATATAAACACAGGCATATAGTCATATATATATATATATATATATATATATATGACTATATGCCTGTGTTTATATATATATATATATATATATATAAACGTATTTACTAGTTTCAGTCGACTGGACTGCGATTGCATAGAGAAAAACACATAAAAAACATGTTTACAAAAATGTATTTCTAAAGACAGTGAAAAATGTAGGGACTATAATGTCGAATATTAATTAATTCATAAATATTAATAACGACGATGACAATAGAATAAATAGAACAAACACTACTAACTTTGCTCAGCTGAATCCCCTGAGTTGAAGCCATCTTGTACCGTTGCCTACCAAATGTTTTATTGTTGCTCTCTACTTTTCCTTCCTCAACACTGAAGAGTTACACACCTTGAGAGAAACATTTTCTCTCTTTTCTTTTTTTGTTCTTATATTTCTTTTTTATTATTATGTTTCTTTTTATTTTATCACACAACGCGACTTCCGCTCTAACATCATCACTACAAAAACACCTTTTCTCCTCCCCTTCCTGTGCCCCTTTTACATCCCCTTTTCCGTTCCCCCTCTCCTTCTACCTGCCGTTCCTCCTCCTACAACTCCTCGCATTCCCCTTACTCTAACCATTCCTCATTCTTCCCTTCCTCCTCCTATTTCCCCGCCTCCTCCTTCCTTCTCCCATTTTTCTCTCTCTCTCTCTGCCCATCCTCTACCTATTCCTCGTTTTCCCCTTTCTCTTTCTATTTCTCTGGGCTCCCCTTCCTCTACCTTCTACTTTGATTCACGCTCATCCTCTTCCTCCTTTATATTTCATATACATACATACATACATATACATACACAGGACGACATCTATATATACTCCTAGTTATTTTCTACCATTCCTTCTCCTTCCTTTCTTCCTCCTCTTTCGCCTCGTTATTCATCGCCAACACTCTCCTCCTACTCCTACTTCCATTTCGTACTCCTACTTACTTTACATTTATACCTCTGTCTTCTCCCCTCGTTGTTGCTCATCTCACTCACTGACAGCAGGCAGTATGTTTTGTTGTTCTCAGTTTTTTCAAATGCCACTCACACAACGAGAGAGTCTTTTCCCCTTTCGCACTAGCATTGTTTATCACATTACCGTGATTACCAAACAAATGTACACACACACACACACAGACTAGAAACCCATTTAGCGTTGTCAGGTAATAAAAAAATTTTTAATTGCATTGTCAGGCAATTCGAGATTTCGCCAGTTATCTGACGAGGCTGAAGATCGTCGAAACGTTGAAGCAGCCAATATCATTAAATTTCTTTTAAATACATGCACCTGTACGTGTGTATGTGAGTATATATATATATATATATATATATATAGGGTTATCCCATAAATAATGCGGTTTTTTAATACTTTTATTTTTCAAAATTAAGATAAACAAAGTTCTATTTTAATCTAAAATATACTCTCCTTCATCTTCTACAGTGCTCTTCCATCTATCTGGTAAACTTGCAAGGCCCCGCTTCCAAAATTCACTTATCCGTGACGGAAAATACTCCTCCAGACCTCGCGTACAGGATTCATATTTTTTCTGTCCAAATGATTTTGAAGACTGCAGAATAAATGATAATCGGATGGGGCAATGTCCAGCGAATGTGGTGGGTGGGGCATCGTTTCCCATTCAAACTGCTTCAGCCTTCGGAATGTCATCCTCGCTGTGTGACCGATCATTATCCTGATGGAAGAACATCTTTCGTCTTGAAACTACAGATGGTCGTTTTTCTTCTAGCGCTGGCCTCGATGACTAGTTGAACGAACAAATCCAAGCTTCTCTGCTAGTTCCTCAACAATTTGGATGGGATTTTGTTCCACCAAGGTTTGCAGGACGTCCTCGTCAAGTTCTACAGATCTTCAGGACGAGGCTCGTCTTCTAGGCTGTAATTTCCAGCTCAGAATTTCTGCAACCACCGTTGACACTAGCTTACGCTTATTGTCCGATCCCCAAATACTGCATTAATATTCCTCGCACTTTCCGTTGCGTTGTTGCCTTTGTTGAACACAAAAAGTAAAATATGCCGAATATGCTCCTTTGTCACTTCCATTATAGCTTTGAAGAAATAACTGTTTAAATCGAACTGCACTCTTCAAGACTTGCACTAAGAATAAATAGAAGGTAAAATTACTACCTGCTTTTATATATACATCTATATATATACATGTATATATATACATGCATATATATAACATTTGTGCAGATGTATACATATATATATATTTATGTATATATGTATGCATGTATGCCCGTATATATGTGAGATAATAGCTTCACTTTAATAATAGTTTCACTTTAATAGTTTCAGTATGAAAGTGAAACTATTAAAGTGAAAATATCTGACATTACAATAGAGATGTTATTGTTTCACTTTTGACACGTAATACTGAAATAGTGGAGAAGATATGATATTGCTATGGATTCGCACTAGGCAAGAAGTTAAAATTTTTTTTGGCCTATGACACTACATGGACCCTAAGTAAGGCATGTAAAATATGAATGAAATTTGCGCCAAAAGAAGAACCGTTTGGCGCAAAACAAATCAGAACGCCGCCAGAGTTCAACGTAACATATTCTGAATTCTCTCCTCTCGGTAAGTCGTGCTGAAGATATTTGAGGCCCGTGAGCCAAAGATTGAAACCATGGTGCACGAATATCCGAATGGCACTATCTTTAATGATATGATTTTTAATTCCTTAACCGTTCTCCCGCTTACTGTTATTCTCTGTAATATTTTCAATTATATATATATATATAATTATTTTATTATTATTATTATTATTATTATTATTATTATTATTATTATTATTATTATTATTATTAACATTAATAATAATAGTATCTACGAAAATATGTCAACACAACATTATCAAGGTAATCCGAATTATTGAAATTCCAACTGAACATCCGAAAAAAATTTAACAGTTAATAAACGCTAACAAAAAGAAGCGCTTAAATCAAATTCAACTTCAGTCAATCATTCAACCAATAGTGACGTCATTGAATAACTAATATACTTTATAATAAAAATAAAAATAAAAATGAGTACTAATTAGAAATATCCAACTGAATAAACTTACCATTAATGCTAGTGAACCAATCTTTAGTTATCCAGCGAAGTCATCAATAATTGTATATATTATTTCAATTATTATATAATAAGGTTAATTCCTATATTAAATAAATAAGCAATTAATTATTGTGACGTAAAGTATCTAAGGTTCTATTAAGCATAAAGTAGAATTCTTGTCTGTAGTTTTTATTCTTTAGTTATTCAGTGACGTCATCAATGACTGTATATAAAAAAATACTCATTTTTTATGCTACTCTTTTAGATTACTTTTCTATTTCGATTTCAAATTGTCAAAAAATATAGAATTAGTATGGTATTTTTTATCTTTTATTTGGATTTCATCATTTGTAACTTCACTGTGAAGTCTCCAATAATTGAATATTTTTTTCTCAAATACGTTTATTTTTTATTTTGGGGTCTATTTTTATATTTATTCTTATTTTTATTATAAAGTATATTAGTTATTCAATGACGTCACTATTTGGTTGAATGATTGACTGAAGTTGAATTTGATTTAAGCGTTTCTTTTTGTTAGTGTTTATTAACTGTTAAAATTTTTTCAGATGTTCAGTTGGAATTTCAATAATTTGGATTACCTTGATAATGTTGTGTTGACATACATTTTCGTAGATATTATTATTAATTTCAATTATATTGTTTATATATATATATATATATATATATATATATATATATATATATATATATATCAAAATAAGCAACAAGGATATCCAGAGGTAATGCAGTACGATCGGTTCACGTAACTCCATTTAATTGAACAAGGCAACCATTACATCAATTTAAATGCAGAGCAATCCTCAGCTGCACAAAGACATAGAATTTATAATATTGAATGTTTGGGGGGGGGGGCAGTAGAGTAAAATAGGAATCCAAGAAGGGTTCATAAGTAAAAAAAAAAAAGGGTTGAGAACCCCTGCTTTGGAAGGACCACGATCTGCTATTTTACTATTCTATTTGGAAATTTATGTCAATATTTTTGGCTAATCAGTAAAATTTATACGAATAAATAAGAGTGGTTTTGTCATATTCATGTCGTATGAATGTGCAACCTTGGGAAAACATCATGGAGTTGCCATAATTACTACTTAACTTAATGACTTGTACATTAATTTACCAATGCAGTTGGTAAAATTAATGCATAAATCAGGAAGAGCCAGTAATGTGGAATTTTACAAACGTTTACTTTCCATTGAAATTTATTGCATTGTTAATCATTTATTACTGATTCCATTGTAAAATAACTTCTATAACGTTACCAATTATATTCCATATTCAGGAGAAATTGTTCGAGCAATCATTACACGAGTGCATCAATATTTTAGAATATTTTCTCCATAAATTCAATACAAAAATTCAATAGTAGTTAAAGTTAATTTGAAACTCAAAATGTTTTGAAAATTATAACATCTCAATGCATTTTAATGGCATTCACGTGTGTTAGAAAATTATTGAATCCACGAAGGAATCTTTTTGTTGGCAAATACTGTTAGTGGTAATGTTTGGCTGTAGTTTATCTCTAAGTAAAAGATACAATGATGTTGATGCAATAAGTGTTTATTAAAACATTTACTCTAGCGCTTATATGCTATTTCTAAGACGGAATTGTAGGATGTTTGGCTACTGCTTGGCATGTTGAGCGAACATGTAGACTTTTCAAGGTGTAATAAAATGAACAGATATCTGAACAAACCAAGGATTTTCGTAATAAATGTCAATTATTAGCGTCTAAAATTTTTAGTTGAGATAAGTATTATTTCTATCTCTATTAATTTAACCTAAAACTTCGTTTAAATTGTATTTTAAACGAAAGTTTCGTTAGGATTAGTTTTGCATGTAATATTTCTGCTGGCTTATATTATAATAAACGTAAAGTTAATTATGGCACGTTTATAATTTTTGATATTTTTAATAATATTTTTCTATCTTAATATATTAAGTATATATATATATATATATATATATATATATATATATATATATATATATATATATATATATATATATATATATATATATATATATATAGTGAGAATTTACAAAACAACAAAAGACGAAGACGGGTGTGTAAGCAACAAACAGATGTATATATATATATATATATATATATGTTAATTCTCTAAATGAAGTATTAACAGTAACTGCACGATAAAGTGTAGTATATTGCCACTTAAGTGTGGCTGACCCCTAGGGGTGGATGTTACTGTTGCTTGGCAAACAGGACACAGTCGTGTGTCGATAAGCCAGCTGGAGGAGATGTCCTCCTGGAGCTAAAAGCAACAGTAACATCCACCCCTAGGGGTCAGCCACACTTAAGTGGCAATATACTACACTATATATATATATATATATATACATCTGTTTGTTGCTTAGTGAATGAAAGTAAATAAAGTTGGAAAAGGCAGAGAAGTATATTTTCGAGAATGTTTAATAAAATATTACTAGATTCGATATCAAATATTAGAAAGAATTCGGTGGGGGGGGGGGGGGGGCAGTCAGAGAGAAAAATCATTTTTGGTGGCGGGGGTTAACAGTTTGTACTCAAATATGAGTTCTGAATGAAATTTTGCTTTAGTCAGTCTCTTATAAATGTTTTGTGTTTGTAGGGTTGGGTTGGAGTTCAAGAGTTCAAGTTTCCGGAAGTCTTTGGAATTGAATGCGAAGCTTCTCATTCATTGGTTCTGCCAGCTGCATGTGTGACTTTGAAATCTTTTGTCAAAAACATTTTTCTTTTTTCTTTTTGCTATTGAGAGAAAATAGTTGAATGTTTTTTAAGGGTGGTTATTCAGAGAATTAGGGTGGAATTATTTGCCATTCGTTTTGGTGTGTGTGTGTGTGTGTGTGTGTGTGTGTGTGTGTGTGCATGTATGTGTTTGGAGTATATTGTCAAAGTATTTTTCTTTTTTATCTTTGTTTCTATTGAGGGGTATGGTCAGTGTGAATCCCTAAAACTCGAGAACTACACAACCAATTTCATTCCAAATTTGCACATGCCTTACTTAGGGTCCATGTAGTGTCTTAGGCCAAAAATTCTAAAAAACCTTTTGCATAGTTCAAGCCCACACCAATATCATATCTTCTCCACTATTTCAGTATTATGTATCAAAAGTGAAACAATAACATCACTCTACTGTAATGTCAGATACTTTCACTTTAATACTGAAACTATTCCACTATTTCAGTATTATGTGTCAAAACTGGACATATTCGTGCTCATGGTGGTGATGGTGGTGATGGCGATGGTGGTTGTAACTGTGGCCGTTGTACTGGTGTTCGTTTATATATAAATATATATATAAACGATCGTCGAAACTATGGTCGTACAAAATAAAGACCAATACCAAATACATCTTCTGCTTACTTAAACGATTATTATTATAATCTCAACTAACACTGCGAAATTCCTGAAGCAGCAGATCCAACGGAAGTATATCCCGACTGCAGGGATATATCCCGACATCAGGTAGCCAAAAACCGTACCTGCGCTTTGCTCAACACATTAATACACTAATCGACATATATCCATTAGTCCAAAATGTTACATATATATATATATGCATGTATAATGTACACACACACACACACACACACACACACACACACGCGAGAAAAGAGGAAGGAGAATTTTACTGCAACCATCAGTGTAACTACATATTTTACGGATTAAGTGAAAATTTGTTTTCTAGTCTATAAACAGCAAAGAATCTTCTCGAAATGTATCGCAAACTCATCAATGGCAGCTGATACGATACTACATACATAAATCTGTCAATACTGCCGAGCAAATTTTAGTTACTTTACCTCCAGTGTTCTTCACCAAGAGAAATTTTCCACAAGTTCAACCACGGAAAAATATAATGGATTTCGACAACGAAAAAATAATAAACAGAACAAATCTCGGCTTTGATTGTAGGAGAGTGTGTGATAAACTTTCCTTCTGTGAATTATAAATCGTTCTAATCTGTATTGGAAGAAATATAGATTTCCTGTTCATAGATTTCCTATAACAGAACTTGCCGATCAGGGAGACTCAACCTGGTCTTTGGAACTACTAGAAATAATAGTCAAATCTCATTCCTATTGCTTTAAATCATCTACAAAAAAAAGAAGCAGAAAAAGAAAGAAGAACATATTGGATAATGTAGTCGTAGACACAGTTGTTACCTACGTCGCCACTGAATGGAGTTTATCACGGCTGAGTGATTTACTCTTTTATGGAATTTGTGTGTGTGTGTGTGTGTGTGTGTATATATGTGCGTGCGCGTACGTGTGTGTGTGTGTTTGTCTGTGTTTACTTTTGTTTGAAAGTTTGATTTTTGTTGAAGGAAAAGAATGGTGTGTTTATGTAGGTGCAGTTCGTTGTGTTCAGCTGACGTTGGTACGCTGTTGTCTAAATTTTGGATGGGTGTTTGTTACTTTGCCAGTGCTCAACAACAAAAGTAAAGATACATGTGTAGGTGGGGTGAAAGGCAAGGGCTGGGCTTCTTTATGAATGTCTGGAAATGAAATCAATGACATATCTGTCGTGGGTAGATATGTCTTCATTAAATGGTGTCTTTATGGCCAAATGGTTTTAGTGTGTTTGGTTATTCATGCTTGTCGTATGTGTGTGTGAGTGTGTTTGTGTGCGCGTGTGTGTATTTGTGTGACAAGAAAAAAACAAGAAAAAAAAGAACCAACAGAGAAGGAAAGAAAGAGTGATCGTTTTACGTTTCGGTCAAAGCTCTTCTTCGGAAACAAGTGACATAGGAAAGTCCAAAAGAAAAGGAAGAAAGTGGGGAAAAAATCGCCATATATATATATATATATATATATATATATATAATCCAAGTAAGAAAACAAAGGAAGAGTTTATCACATATTTAATGACCAGTTACAATTGTTTCTGTAGCAACTCTGTTTTCAATGCCAGTTCACGCAAAAGTTGCATATCAGAAGCTACGTAATATATTTGATTTAAACATTAGAGTGGCATTTCTTCTGACCTTTTATCAAAGGCGTGCTCCTACATTGTGCGTCTAACAAGTGTTTTGCTTCCAACCTTGGGACTGAACTTAGAGCTATATGGTTGGACCAGCGTCTCAAAAATTTAGTCAAAAATCTGTCATTATACACTTTGGAAAGGGCCAAAGCATCTACACTTCCTGTTCCACCACTTTACCGCCTACTCCCACCCAAAACTATGTACAAAACTATGATTAAAAGCGAACACGAATAGAATTCTGTAATTCTTCTCCCTCTCTCATTCTCTCCCCCCTCTCTCTCTCACACACATATTTTCTCAGCTAATGTTATTCCTCGGTGAATGATTTTTCTCTTATTCTCTTCTAAACATTTCTTCCTTTGCAAACTTTCTGCTGTTGCTTCATCTTTCATTATTGCCATCGTTGTCTTATTATTATTATTATTATTATTATTATTATTATTATTATTATTATTATTATTATTATTATGCTCTTGTGTTGATAGCCTGAATCATGGATAAGGCTGTTTCCCCAAAAGATGCCACTATTTTTAACCAGAGGTGTTTCATTATATATTATGCATTATTTGTTTTCGCAGTCTTTTGTGTGTTTGTATGTGTTGATGTAGTTGTGTACACTAATGTATTAGTAGCACGTATTGGGGAGAAGGGAAAATAAAAGCTAGAAGAGTGAAACACGTGCATTTATGCATGTGCTTATATATATATATATATATATATGTATGTGTCTGCATAGGTATATATATATATATATGTGTGTGTGCGTGTGTGTGTGTGTGTGTGTGTGTGTGTATGCATACATATGTATGTATATGCATAGGTATCTATATATGAATATATATATATAGTATATGTATATATATATATATATATATATATAGTGAGAGAGAAAGAGAGTGAGACAGACAGATAACTACATGTGTATATGTGTATACGTGTGTTTAAAAGGGGTATTTAAATGGAAACGGATATTTTTTTTCGTTTTGTTTTATTTCGAATGACGTAGATTATTTTGCGATACACACCACTATTTCACCCCTTCATTTCCTCCGCCTCTCTCTCTCCTCTGCCTTTTCTCCTCCACCTCCTCCTTTTTCTTCTTTTTTCTCTTTCGTCTAATATTGCTCTTCCAACAGATCCAAATTCTAGCAGATCTTGATTTCTAAAATGTGTTCATTTTGTGGAAATCAAATCATTTATTGCATTAAGAGTTTTTTGTAAAAAAAAAAATTACATTTATTCATGAAGAAAATTGAATAATCAAAGCTTCTGGCATGAATATTTTGTAGAATTTATAATTCTTTTTAGTCACGCTATCAGCAATATTTTGCAAATGTTACACCAGTTCTAGAATTCTTCATCAAATGCTGCAATTAAAGATTACTTCTTTTTAAAAGTTCATGAATTCAATTCTGGTTTAGTCTGTCATCCGAAAGAGAAAAGGAGAAAAAGAAACAACTGTGCCTTCCTGTCATCAGAAAGAAAAATATAAGGAAAGGAAACTGTTACATCGAATGAATAATACAACTCTCTATCAACGATAGAAACGAATTAAGCTTCCTTCTGGATCTGGAACCAAACGTACAAAGTTGTTAGTCACCATTATGGACGACAATCATTGCTTGGTCATTGGTCGGGGCTAGATTAAATAATCCTACCTGGTTAAATAATCCTACTGCACATCAGAAGTTGGTTTTTATCCTAAATACGTCCCTGAAACGTTTGTGTTGCCAACGCACATTGTCTGAAAAACGAAGCTATTCCCCGAAGGAAAAATAGAATAGTGATTAGCATATACCCGTTCAAATCTCCCAGAACATGTTAACAATGACAATACGCACCATTATTTTGATTGTCACTGTTTTACGTGCTCATGATAATTTATTATTGACTTGGTAAATATCAGCAAATAATTCAGCAAATAATTTGCTGAATTCTATAAACACATTCTTGTTTAGATTCACATATACGGGTAGCTTTGACTGAGGAGATACAATGAGGTCGAAACACCGGGGTTTCAAAGTCACTCTATCTGAAGGGAGAAACTGTTCTCAAAAGGCAAAATACAATAGCGATACGTTTAAATTTGCCGCATCGTGTTAATGAATAGGAACATAATCAAAGCAAATAATCATCATCACGAAATAAGATTCTTGAGATGAAAAAAAAAAATGTTTAAATTTTGTTGAATGCGTCAACCTTGGCAGACGGAAGAACAAGTATCAGTGTCCGTTTCGTCTGTTTTATTTCATTTTGTGTTGCAAATATGAAAAGAAAACTACTACAGCATCGACATTTTTGGTACTAAAGCAGCAATTTTTGAGAATTTTCCTGGTCTTGCAATGCAGTTCTCGATGACATTTCCGTTAAAAACTAAGGAAATGAAGTCATTGAAATCATAAACAATGTTACACCCGGGGACTTTCTACTGCTTCCACCAAAAATTCATTTCCTACATAGACTATGAAATTGTTCAACTAAATTTATGTATTCTGATCTTCTGAATGTTGTGCATAGGATTCTAGCCGCATGTTTTCTGTCAGTTAAATCGTTTTTACATGTTTATATAATAAAGAGGAATTATTGAAGCTACTGTCAAGTATCTGCGGAAAGAAATTCTTTTAGTTTAAAAGAAATATTTTAATAAAGTTCTCATTCGTCTGAAATATTTTCTATTCATTTCAAGTTTATAATAAAATTTTATTTCCATTTTCACATGCATTTTACGTTAAAACTAAAAAAAAAAAAAACATTTAAAAATTCCATAAATTGAAAAAATATAAAAAATGTTTCCGATAAATGTAAAAAAATATATATACATGACAGTGAAAAGTGCTTTTAGGTTGCATGTAGAATTACATTTGTCTGCGATTCCCAAGATGTTGCTTGGCTGGTGTTTTTAACAGGTTTATCGTATCTATGCATACATTGTTTAAAAACATAAGAAATTGAAATTGTATCAAATTTCAGGAAGTGAAATAACGCTTTTAATGAATGTATAAATATATACATTTCAGGCATTGGAATACGTATACGAGTAAGGAAACAATAAGAGCTATAAATCCCATAAGCCTTAATTTATGATAGAAAAGAGAAAATATAATTTCAAAGGAAAAGAACGAATTGTTGCACACATACATGTGTGTGTGTGTGTGTGTGTGTGTGTGTGTGTGTGTGTGTGTGTGTGTGTGTGTGTGTGTCATGGATATGCCATTAAACTGCATCCGGCGGGAGGCTCCAGTTCGGAAATTCTGGAGTTGTAGGGAGTGTGGAATCGTCCCCTAATTACCATTACTCCCAGGTCCCTTCTAACTCGGAACGGTAGTTCCTGTCAGGGTTCCTTCTATGGGTTAAAAAGATTTCCCAAGTGTAGAGGAGTTTCCAATTATTTTTGACAAAGCCGTGGGGAAGCTAGCTCTTCTAGGAAAAAGACATGGACTTGCAATCAAAATGGAACCATTCTTCCTGCAATGTTTGTCACTGGAAACAACCATGGCCGCCACGGTGTAAGACAGAAGTCGGAACCACGTGGTTGCAAACTGAACTTCTTTAAAACATAAACATCAAATTCTCTTGCAGCCGTCTGTCACATTATTTTATCAATAATGAACTTTTGTGCGACGCACGGATGTTATCAATATAAGTTCAGCATTTAACATTCATTCACGAACGGTAGATCAAGTCTGGAGATAAACTAATTACATAGCAATACCAATTCAATATTAGTTATATAGGTATAAGATCATTTGATTGGTCACGGTATTTGTTAGTTTATCATCAAGATTGATCACCCATACATCTTACGCTTTCCTCAATTTGACACTTCTCATTCGAGATAATTATACGACTCTGCATGCAGATTAAAATATATTCGGGTTGTAGCAGATGTAATCAAATTATAGACGTTTCAGCAGGGTCAATGAGGTTTCGCATTTTACTTACTCGTTTATTTATTTAATTATTTGGATGTAGAGATGTGTTACACACTAAGAAAGTAGATTGTACCTTAACCTACAGTGGAAATTTTATTTTTTCTCCACTTTCTTAATTGTCCCGAAATCTCTCTCTCTGTCTATTTCCCCACCTCCTCTTTGCATTTCTTTCTCTCTTTCTCTCTTTCAAAAAACAAGAAACAAAACAATATTCTCCTCTTCTAAACAAAGTAAAAAAGCATCCGATTCATATAAATGAACAACGAAACGTTCTGCTTTTACTATTTTGATTTTGATTTTGTCTTGACGAGTTCAAAAAACGAACGAAAGGCTAATAAAGAATTATTCAAAATTCTGACTGCCTCCT